>NW_022984789.1:651272-819498 GCF_010094145.1 Didymella exigua CBS 183.55
ATTTCCAGGCGGTGTACTGTACAGCTCTTTCCGCACTCCCTTGATAATCGATCCGGCTGTGAACATATGTCTGCGAAAGATCATCGACCTCGCCCCATCCGCGTAACCCCATGCGTGTGTGGCTGATGCTACTGTCCTGAAAGCACTGTTCGTAGCATGACCACACGATGGCCATTTGGCCTCCGAACGAGCAAGTGCAACGATAGTCTTGCAAATTTTCTGACAAAGGAAGAAGGGAAATCTGGACACAGGAACTACTATCCGCTGATAATCGAACTCAGAGCCAGTCCTCCAAGGCCTGCGAAATTCAAGAGGTATAACGCAAGCAGCAATACAACTAAATAATACCAACCGACCCAGATGAACAAGTACCCAGTTGTTGAACAGGACATGAATTGCAAGCTGTGTCAGACCGAGATTTTTCGTGTACACTGAAGCATATGCAAGCGTGTGCAGTGGGTGTTACATCTGACGTTGCTTTGAATCTCGAACGAAGATTAAAGTAAGGTTTCAGGATTTTGCGCATGACGGCCTGTTGAATGTTCCGATGGCGCGTGCGCATGTTACTCCGGTACTTCAGTGACGCGATTGCGGCTCTAGCAGCACTAGCTGTGTGATGGAGCTTCGAGGGTCCGGCAGGTGTTGTAAGAGCTTTGTCGTGCGAGTCGTGGCTCTCGTATCGAGTTAAAAGCGTCATTGCGGCTCGGTCTGATGAATGCGTGGTGATCATGTCAGTACCGGAGCTCATCCCGGTGGCCTATGAACGTCACGAGTGTTCTGGAAGGTGCGTGTAGACGTGTGGGGCGCAACTCTATAATGCGGACCCTCGGCGCTATCCCATTATCCCCTTTGTTGACTGCAAAACATATAGCGTATGCATGTGGGGCACTTCGTGGACTTAACGGAATAGGGAGATGGTGGCTGATTCATTCGCGGTGCGCGCCGTAGTGTTGGAATCACAGCCGCAACGCGCTGACTTGCTTGCCCAGTGTGGGTCTTCGGAAGCAGTTCGTACCTGATAAAAGTTTTTGTCAATGTAAGCTAATGACGGTGGGAATATTCGTCTCGTATGGTGATATCTTGGGTGATTTCGACGTCTGGGACTCTGGGTGCTTTTGGTGTCGGCGGGATCTGAATGGATCGGATCGTGGTGGATGACTGTTTTGGGGTGGTTTGAATTGTTGTTCTGAATTTTCCCACTGATCTCTAAGGTCCGCATGTCGATCCAGAGTCATAATTATTAGTACAATGAGTCGGAGTCGCCATATGATTCGAGAAGAGCCAATGGTCGATAGACGGAGAGCGTGAACGCTCGAATTGACTGCGTTTGGTAGAAGTCGAGAACATCCGCCGTACTGTAGCCATGCTGCAGACCTTCCCCCTCTTCGGATCATGCGAGGGCTCCTCAGTTGAAGCGGCACCGGACCCCGGAGCAGTACGAACTTTTGCTGCATCTTCCTCCACTTCCGAACTTCCGCGTTCTGATCCGCGTTCTGATCCGCGTTGCTGTGATTAAGATAAGCCTTTCGCCGCCTCCTAGCGCTGCGCTAACCATGTGCACGAAAAATCCTCCATCTCCACAGATCTAGACTTCGAGACCATTTCGACACTGCGGGGGCCGCCGGCGTTATTGACTCGACAGATGGATCGGAGAGAGATCGGCGGGCGGCATGGTGTTCCGCGAGTCGGTTGTGCGGCCTCGTACGATGATGACAAGTGCCTAACGCCCTCACGATAACGAAGTTTTGCTGTTGGGCGTCGCTTCATGACTCGTCTGCACGACCGCAAACGCCTTCGGTGAGCGTTGTAGACCCGTCGGAAGCTCTTCACCCCCAGGTTCCGCGACCGGTGTCCTGGCTCCACTGCACTGCGCCGCCATCATGAGTCGTGCTTTGCGTCCAACTGTTGTCGACCTGGCTTGGCGCCTGCTGATGCTGTGCCTGTGGCCAGTGCGTTCCGTCCTGCGGAGCTGCATGCGAGTGTGCAACACCGCTTTCTTGGCCCTGCCCCCCGCGCTGCTGCCGAGCTAGTACAGGGCCATAGACCACTGCCCTACGCTTTCCGTCGGTCGGTTGTGGCATTTCGGGAATCGGCTGTGGAGAAGGCGTTGCGTACATGTGCTGCTGGGGCTGAGGCTGGGGAGGGTTTTCGTAAGACATCGTCTGCTGGTAGGGACTCGTCGCCGTGTCGAACGGATTGCCTGTGTAGGATATAGATCCTGAGAAGGGGCTGCTCTGTTGCGGGAACAGAGACGGAGGTGTGGTTGGACCAGGATACATCATTCCAGGTGCGTGCGGCGAGACGGACGGCATGGGGACCCACTGAGGATGGTAACCCGTGGGAGGCATCTGGTGTGACGGAGATGTGTGTGGTGATGTTGATTTTCGTTGGTAGAGCTGCGCTGATAGCGTGGCGGACTCTCTCTGGAAGCGATCCCGCCAATGCGTAAAGCCGAAACGGAGACCGAAGTTGGACAAGATCTGAGTAAAGTCGTTGAGAGCGTTGATGGCGCGCACTGTTGGATCAAGGGAAGTAGTCTGGCCGTCAGACATCTGAGGCGTGGGAAACGGCGGCGGTCCAACTTGAGCAGCAGGCGCGAGTGGATCATCCGAAGCCATGAGTGAGCTTGTAGTTGCTGGTAGAGAAGGGGGTATTGGGTTGAGAATTACGTCCGGATTGCGTGAGAGCACATCAACAAGTTGTCTGCCAGTCATATACGCTCGCATAGCATCGTAGAAGGTGAGGGGTGTTTTCGTTGTCGACAACGTCTCGGTGAGAATAGCGAGCATGTTGATAGAGTAGGAGATGCAGTGCTCAAAGATGAGGCGTTGGGCGTACTCGTCGATGTGTGGCATGCGTGGACTTGGCGAAAGGATGTAGACGTAGCTGTAAAGCAACTCTAGCTCGAATCCAGCCTTGAAAGCTGGCAAAGTACTTTGCGAGATACTGTTGAACCAGTCTGTCATCTTGGCGTACTGCTTCCAGATGTATGAATATGCCTCCGGCCAAGGCTTACGTCCGGACTGGAAGAGGTCCATGTACCACTCAGACTGGATCTCACGCATCCTGAACAGATCGAGTGCTGAGTCGAAATTTTGCAGGAAGACAACCGACCGAGGTGAGCTGTATCTAGGTGACGTAGCGTTGTTGTGGAAGGGGAATGCAACGTGAGTAGCCTCATCCGAGAATGAGAAGGACCTGGTCTGGACAAGGGAAGTCGACCTGCAGCTTCGTCAATTCTAGAATTCAAGAGACTCAAGGCGCCACATACCGGTCAATAGCGTAGACACACCAATAGACTCGCCGTCTCACCTCAAGCTTGCCTTTCGTTACCACAACATCCTTAGAAGGATCTTGATGAATACCCAGATCGACCATCGCTCTTGAAGCCGCACCGATGAGGGTCCAACTGTCGAAATGGTGCGGATCCATGGCAGCATAGATGGTGAACAAGACCAGAGCTTGAATGCTTGTGACATAGCCAGGATGAAGGACATCCTCGGCGTTTTCGAGAGCAGCATTGACGTGACCAACTGCGTCCGAGTAATGGGTGTCACCCCGCTGCTCGGATTGGGAGATGCAGGCGATTGCCAGAACCATGCGTACGACCCAGCGGTCCCAAGGCGTTGCGACATCACCCTGTTGATAGATGGCACCTACCGAGGCATACAATGCCGCTTCTTCAAATACCGGGATCAAGGTGAAAATATTGTTCAAGAAGTGCTGGATCAGTGGTTTTGCAGCAAACTTCGCAGGTAAGGCTTTGTGTAGCCCTGTTGGTAGAGCTTCCTTGGCAGCTGCTGACAAGATCAGTCGTGCATACGACATCTCGGTGGTGAAGCCATAAAAGCCTCTTGCCGTTGCATTGACAGCGCTGTGGGGTTAGCAAAAGCTCCAAAGGCCGAGGATGGCTCACTTACAGAAGACCGAAATCTGAGACCAGCTCGTCAATCTGCGATGCTTCCTTCCGCCGCGCTGCACGCTTGCTGATAGGTCTTGGGGTTTTTAGAGCGTCGACCGAAGTCCTGCGAGGTGTCGAAGCTTCAGAGGAATCCAACATGACGACCGTGGATGATTTCCTCCTATTTCTTGACTCTGAGATCTTCTTCTCGAGTCTCTCGACACGTGCTTCGAGTGTGGCGACATAGCTCCGCTCCTTTCCTCGTGCAAATTGATCGTTTGTGCTTGAGCATTCTGAAGCACGATTCGACTTCTCACATGCTGTGCAGGCTGGCAGCTTGCCATCACATTTGACCTTGGCTGCTCGACATCGCGAACAAGCGGCAACAGGCCGGCTGACTCTGAGAAGTGGCGTCTCCAGAACCATCAGATCGTTGCCCTCTATAGTCGGGTTAGCTTGGCTCGACATGATCATGATGGTGAGTGATTCCCCAACAAGCACGTGGAATGTGGACTCTGGACAAGGCGCCTTCTATACGTGGAAAAGGGTCCCAGGGATGTTGCACAAGATTAGACCAGCAGCAGAATGCGAGGGGCATCAGCTGTCCAACGCTTCGGCCCATGGCTGCAATACACGAGATGCACTTACCTGCTTGGTGCTGCAATCGGTTCCTGAAGGAATAGCGTGGGAGGCTGCAAGACAGGTCTGCAGATGCACGCAAGGGCTGGACGCCTTTTCTTCAGCTGCGCTGGCCGCCGCGCGGTGGGCCGTTTGGGTGGTGTTGAGCGACGCAACGGGTGGCGTTTTCAGGGTCGGCGTATCGGTGTTCGAGTGTGCGCTTGGAGATAGCACTGGCCCGTGGAAGCTCTGGACCCTTGTTGTGTGTTCAAGGTGGTATAGCCCAGCCGACGCTGCAGTTTTCAAAGTCCCGTTGAGATTAAGAAGCGCGGCCGTGCTAAGTGCAGACAGGCGCCCGTGATGCGTGACGGTCCGCTGACTGGCGAGCGACAGGAGTGGAAGCCGGGGTGCCTCTTCGCCGGGAGGGCTTCTGTAGTTCGGTGCCGGGTCGAGGCCCAAACATGGGCTGCGCCTATCACGGCCTCTGCCCGCCCTCGGCTACGAGCGAGGAACCAAACCTAGCTGTCAGTGCTGCACAGTCTCGACCTGTCATCACCAAGGGTACGCCCGCGCCAGTAGCGGTTCTGTCCAGTTCCGCGCTCTTCATCGGTGCATTTGGTTGGCGCAGCAGTGCATTGGGTACTGGCCCGTGTTTTTCTTTCTTGTGAAGCCGGCCAGGGACGCGCAGTTCTTGGACATTGAAACATCTATCCGCGCTGGGATTACTCTGTTCGGACGGCCGCTACATTTGCCTGGGACGTGCCGCAGGCTCGGTGCACTCTTTGTGAGCTGTCGCAGGTCTCGACTCCTGCCATCGCTACTGTCTGCGCCTTGCCTGCTACCTATTCCTCTTGTTATGGACGTACATGCCGGTCTCCCTACCCCAGGAGCCGAGCCTTATAGACAACCAGTAGCACGTCACCCCTCACACCTGAGGTGACCGCCGAAACATGGAGGCCGCAAACGAGGCGAAAGTGAAGACTGAAGACGCCGACGGCGCAAATGGAGTGCAGAGTGGCAGGATTGCGCACACGTTGACTGCCTGCTGTCGATGCAGAACGGTGAGGAGGCCCTCGTTCTCGTGTACAGCGTGGCTTCTGCGTTTGCTGGGTGGTTTGACGGACTGCAACTGACATGTGACCCATTGCAGCGCAAGACACGATGCGACCCCGGACTCCCTCGATGCGGTCCTTGCGAGCGCACAAACTCGCACTGCGAATATTACGACCCTACGAAAGGCAGGAAGATCCCGCGCAACTACGTCGTGCACCTGCAGCACAAGGTGCGTGAGCTTGAGAAGCAGCTGGCCGCCCTCGAGGGGGACGATGTTGAGCCTGACGCCGAGGACGTCATGCGCGGGGCAGCAGCGGTGCGAGTGCAGGACACGGACGAGTCCAAGTTCCTGGGGCCGTCGAGCGGCATCACCATCACGCGCCTGGTGATGCAGCTGGCAAAGCAGTTCACCGAGTCAAAGACAATATCTGAGATTGTGCCCCACGCACGACAACAGTCGATCAAGGCTACGTTTGAGCAGGAAGACGAACGACCGACGTCCAAGGTGTACCCCCTGGTCAGCGACGTTGCGGCTGAAGAACTACCGAATCGAGATCTCACCAATCTACTAGTCGAGCTGTTCTACTGCAAAGGCACGTATGACCTGAAATCAGCCCTGCAGTCTGCTAACAGCTTCCTAGTGCACCCCATGTATCCCATCTTCCACGAGCCAACGTTCACCCAGGACGTCGAAGAGGTGTACAATGGCTCTACAGACCCCTATCAGAACTATTGTCTGCGCATGGTCATCGCCATTAGCCTGCAAAAGATGGACACCCAGTACGCTGGTCTCGCTGACAGCTACTATCTCTCCGCCCTGACGTACTTCGAAGCTGCGATTAAGCCAATGAACTTGAAGACCCTGCAATGCTTCGGTCTCGTAGCCGGATATTCGCTCCTGACACCCACGAGAACGGCAGTCTACTACATCATCGGTCTTGGAATGCGCCTTTGTCAAGCTCTAGGACTGCATGAGGAGAAGACAATCACGCGAGGACCCGGGGGACAGCCCGCGGACCCGCTCGAGGTTGATATGCGCCGGCGATTATTCTGGAGTCTGCTCACTATGGACTACGGCCTCTCGCACAGTCTAGGAAGACCAGCTCACTATGCCGCGAGACGTCAACATATCGATGTCAACTTCTCTGAGCTCGTTGACGATGTCTACATCACTAAAGAAGGTATCAAGCCTGCGCCGCAAGCCTCACTCAAGAAGTGGATCGGTATTCACTTCTACAAGATGCGTTTGTTGCAACTGGAGATTCGCAAGAAGCTATATCAAAGGAAGACAGCTGAGCCGCAAGACGACCAGCATCCCTGGTTCGCGGAGATACAAAGCAAGATCGAGGCGTGGCGAGACACAAGTCCGGAGATGGATGGCGGCTCTGGCTTGAACAAAGTCTGGTATGTACGCAGTTCCTCTCTGAGGGGCATTCACTGAACACTTATAGGTTCATTGGTCGATACAACATTATGATCGTGTTCATCTTCCGCCCCTCACCACAGGTCCCGAGACCCTCACTACAAGCTGCGATCCGCTGCTTCGATGCATGCCAGTACAACATCTACATGCACAAAAGGCAAATCGACATGAAGACCGTTGACGTCACGTGGATTTTCGTACAATCGATCTTCATGTGCATCAACACCATGCTTTGGACTTTATCCTACCAGGAAGTCCGTCGCCTGCACAGCAGGGAGGAAGTCGAGGGACATCTCAGCGTTGCAATGGAATCTATTCTACTCGCATCTGATAGATGGCCTGGTGTTGCCTCAGCCAGAGACCTTTATCATAACTTGATCGGTGCCTGCATGGAAATCTATAACAAAGATGGAGACGTGCCCATTACAGCCAACTCGCCATCAGACTGCGCTTCAGTCGTGTCAGGCAGTATCGTGGATGGCATCAACAGATCTCGGACGACGAGTCCTGCGACAGCATCCACCGCATCGGTGAGCACGCCTAAGGATAGCGTACAACCGCCGTTCGGCTATTTACCAACCCAGGGACAGCACTTCTTCGGCCACGAACACGTGCGAGCCAATTCTTCGATGATCACGAGTTCGCCCTCGAGCCAGGCCTCATCGTTGCAGCTACCTAAGCAGCCCCAGCAGCACTACGACCCAAGTCCGAAGACGTCGGTTGATGCGAACGTACCTACATTTGCTTACCCGCCCACGACGCAGTTCACCGCGCTTCCAACAACGTTTGCCGAGCTGCCACAGTGGACCCCCACTTTCGCAATGCCTCAGCAAGATCATTTCAACACAGCGACAATGCCTCTCACATCGCCGCACTACAACGAATACTACGCTGCGAACCAAGGCTATGAGATGGCCGACTACCTCAATCCAGGCTGGAGTCAGGATGCCAGAGCCAATGGTCTCAACCAGCAGCAACAGATGCAGCTCATGCATGACTTCGAGATGAATGAAACCAGCAAGATCGAGGAGATGATCCACCAGAGCCATCAGCTGTTCATACCGCCGCAACTGCAAACCTACTCCTGAAAACATTTCTACCCTGGTCATAGTTTTACCCACGTTCCGCGGAGGGTGATGGATGAATGCAACACTGACGGGTGACTTCAGCGACGAAGCCACTGCTCACCTCCAACCAACCCGGATTCCACGGAGCAAGCTGCTTTCCGAAGGCTTGCTCGTCAGCCACCCGCGCAATGCCGATCAATACCCGGTTAGCTATAAGGCTCCCGCTACCGAGCGGGGCGATCTCCGTGCGGGGGTCCACCCACCTTCGGTCAGGAATTACTGAATTGAGCTCCACATGACTCGAGACGGTACGATTCGCTGTTCCTGGTAAGGCTGGTCCACCCAAGACTCAAGTCTGGCCGTACAACTTCATCCCTCGTACGGACGGGAATATGGCGTTGACGCGTGTGCCAGCCTCGAACGAGCCGTCACATCATAGTGATATATCCGGGCAAATAGTAGTTGGATATGTGCGCCTGCATCAAGAGACAGGCTTGGTAGTGGAGGGATTGTCTTAGATGCAGGTGCACACAGCAGGTCTGAAGAAGACACTGTCAATACGTATTGACAACCATACTTACCAACACACCACTTACGCTCGGTCGCTGCTTTCACCTTTGTTTACATTCCTTCCTGTGGTCATGCCTTCCCAGCATCACATATTCCCGCACCTTCACTTCTATGTGCCATCACTGCGATGCATAGCGAAGAACCTTGCTACACATCTGGCGCCACCCTGTACATGCAGTCCAAGAAACAATTGAACATCACTGGTAGTCGGTGGTGCTTTTCGTGGTCTCGTCGTCCTCCGGCCAGGGACACATACGTTTTATACAGCCACACGGATTGTGAAAGCAAGATGGCCTGTATGGAACACCACAATAATAAGCTCGCACATTACGCGAGCAGCAAGTTCGCACAAAGCATGGCCCGCAGTCCCGAGGAGTGAAAGCGTAAGCAACCATTGCAAGCACGCAGCAAGCACCTCAGTCCGCCACACTTTGCAAAATATCACGGCAGGGCTGTACCCACACTCACTCCCAACCTCGACCAGCAATCGCCACACTTCACCAACGCCACCATGGAGCGCAACAGTCTCGCACCCGACTTTCTACAAGATGATCACCCTGCACGTCTACCATCAACCGTGCCTCCAGCCGGCTCACTCGATGTCGCTGCACCAGCTTCGACACCGCCGCGGTACACGCCACTTCGTCTTGTATGCTCAGATCCTTCCGCGCCGCCTCTTCTCCCCTGCTCACAAACCGCAACACTCTCGTCCACCAACTCTGAGCCAGGCGCCTCTCCCCCACCGCGCGCCCCAACAATAATCTACCCCCTCCTCCCCTCCCTGTCCGACCGGGAACTCCCTTACTTCTACAGGGGCGCGCAAATCGGGCTCGAAAATATCCTGGACGATTATCTGGGGAATCCGAATATGAGTCTTCTCGAAGTGCTGGCGGATTTGGAGGACAAGAGGCCGCTTGTTGGACTGGTCAGAGAGGATTGGGAGAGGAGGTGTATTGTTGAGGGGGCGAAATGGATTAGAGAAAGTGTGGGTAGGTGGTGGGTGGAGTTTGTTGGGGAGGGGAGCCAGGGAGATGTTGAGGAAGAAGAGGGCGAGGATGGGGACGAGGTGGTCGACAAAGGGATCGACGACGCGCTGGATGATACGGTGGATGGGGTGCTGGCTGGAGAGGAGATCGAAGAGGTCCATCGTATGGATGTGGACGAAGATGATCATGTTGCACATGTGAGAGGGGAGTCTGGGGTGAAATCAGACAGTCGTGGGTTCATTGGGCATGAAACAGATCCTCGCACCGGGCATGGGCTTGATGGTGAAGCAGAAGAGGCGCCGGAAGAGGCAGATGAGACAGACAGCGGCAGAGAAGATGGGGCACCACGCGCGGACGGTCTGGACGTGCTGAACGCAGACATCGATGAGCTTGACGCTTCGGCTGCTGGAGTTGAAGACCTGAGCAGTAGCGAGGAGGATCGGAACGAGAAGGAAGTGCGTGTTGTCATTTGCATACTAAGGCTGCTAGGGCGGTGGATCGATCTGCAGGTTGAACATGTATCTAAGAGTGACTGATCTTGGGTTGTGCAGGCGAATTTGACATCCTACACTCTGTCCTTCTAATGTATACTTTGAAACATACCTGTGCTCGACATGCACTTTTCCGTTGTTCGAAAACATCTAAGCTTTCAATAAATGCTCTGACACAGCTTGATACATGTATCATTTCGATTTTTAGCTCATCTCTTACCCCAGTCTGTATCTCGTGTGCAGCCCACGAAACATTACCAGCCCATGGGAGCTTACCCTGTGGGATCGCGCTAAGATCCGATTCGGACTCACTCGCTCCACGCGTCGCGTCTGCCACACGCCATCTTCAGCATCACATCAGACATCACAAACACCTTCGACATCCAGCCCAAGCTACTCCTGGGGCAGGTCTCACCCGACACAAGACTCCTCTGACATTATTGTCTGACCAAAGTCCCTTCTCCCAACTTCTATGCATCATCTGCCATGAAGTCACCCGTTTCCCATCTGCTGAACAACACTAACATCTGCTTCATGCTTACCCTCACCAGTATCAAGGCCCGTTGGGACGCGCATCCTTTCTCGGGAACATATGACTGTTGTATGTCTCGAGCCTAGGCGGGCTTGCGACACGCGATGGCGCCTTTGCACGAGCACGAAGATCTTCAATCGAGCTTTCTGGCGTCAGGTCGCCGAGGGCAGCGCGAATATTCTCCTTCGAAACGATGCGTAGCATCTCAAATTCGGTCCTGTTGTCGCGCAAAGCAGGGTGGGTCAAGCCTTGAGGATCGGGACTGTGTTCACGCACAAGCTGCTCAGACCTGAGACCGCGCTTTGCTGCCCTGCGCTCAGGACTCTTTGCGGGGATGGGTGGTGCGATCTCGGACGAAAGCTCCACGCGACGCCCCCATGGTTTGTTGTTGCTCGGCCACGCTGTTGGGTTACTATCTTCAGGGGGCCAGGGGGCAGTTGAAGCCTTTGGCACGACGTCGTTGCGATAGGTGTTATCGGATGCAACGCGCAGCTCATGCTGGTTCACGTATGGAGGAGGGAGTTTGATGGGAGCAGGCAGGCGACTGCGTGGCTTGGGTGGAACCGCATCGCTGCTGACAGACAGGCTGCCTGCGCTGGCTTGTCGAGCATGCAGGTTTGTCAAGCTGATCTCTTCCTGGTAGCCGTTACCCTCGTAGCTGGGATGCCGAGCCTCTGAGACCGACTTCTTTACTTCCAGCAATGGCTGCGGGCTCGATGCCTTGGTTTCTGAGCGGACTTTGTTGAGCGGACGTGGAATGGCACTCGGGGCTCCCATTGGCGACCAGACAGGGTCCTCGGTTTCTACGCTCAATCGCTGTGATCCTTCGACTGCGTTGTCAGGTGTGCCATGGCCGTACGGGCTCGAGTGGTGGATGGTCGTGTACGAGCTCTGTTCGGAGAACCGTTGCTCCGGCAGCCTCGGGCGCGGTAGACGAGTCGCAGGCAGAGGCCATGCTTCGCTGCTATCAGCGTCGTTCTCATCATCCTCGGGGATCTCGATCTGTCGAGTTACGCCATGCAGAGGGCTCTTTGGTTCCTGTGCTCACTGTGATCAGCTATTGCTTCAGGCGAGGGCATTGTGCCGACTTACTTCATTCGTGATCTTAGGAACATACGAGTACTTGCCATACGGGATCAGGGGTATCTTGGGCGTGCTCGGTGTCTTTGGACGAGTGGGCGAAAGAGGCGACTGCGGCTCGGTCCTGCCCATGCGGTTGCTGCCAATGTTCATGGAGAGGGAGCGGCGGAAACCGTCTGCGTATTGCTTAATCGGGCTCGTACTTCCCTTCTTCTTCAAAGTCGACTTCATTGGCGACCTGCCAGCAGAGACCTGTTGGGACCCTTGCACAACCTCAGGTTGGTATTTTGGTACATACTGCACTACCTCCGGCCTCACGATTGTCTTTCGGTGTGCAGCGCGCTCTCGCTGAAGCTCAAGCCAGTCGTCCATCTTATGCTTGAATCTCGGACGCTCGACCAAGCCACCGTACTGTGGGTACACATCGCGCAACTCCCTCTCGGTCTCGTCGCAGCTCTTCTTCGTTAGCACAGTCTGGCTTGCGCCGCGGAGGTGCGTTTGCCTGGAAATAATTCGAAACGGTGTTGGCGAGTTCATGACCCCAGCAGGCATACTGACGTTGCCTTCAGGAAATGCAAGACGACTAGGGCATCTGTCTTCGATGAACAGCGCGAGGCGCCCGTAGTGTCTACGACCCTTCACGCTGTAGCTTGCGCGTACCGCGTTGATGATCGGTACAAACACTTCCACCCACGCCGTGCAAACGTTGCGCAGCTCGAAGTACCGGAAGCCGAACGGGCTGTACACCTTGCCCACACAGAACGTTTGTAGCAGCCAAGCGTACAGGTGCTTTTCGTGTTCTGCATGGCTCCACTCGCTCTTGTCGATTTCGAAGTGCGCACCAGGCTTTGCGATACGCGGATCATGGCGGCACAAGCTCTCGTCGAACTGGGTATAGAACCAGAGGATGTCGAGCCGTGAGATGAGGGTTGGCTCGCTGGCACGAGAGTCATTGACGAGCAAGCAAGAGTCGCGAAACACCGCCCAGGGTACGAGAAAGGCGGTAGTTGCGAGAAAGCGCTCTTCGAGCTTCGTGAGTGAGGTGAGATTGAGCAGTGAGAGAGCGCGCTTGAGTTCGTTTGGAATCCTGTCCTTCTCTGGGCGAGAGAACTTGTCGCGCAGATTCACGATACTCGAGACGGTCGTGTGCGGCATGGTGGATCCAAGTTGAGAAATGATCTGGTGAGTTCATGCGTAAGAGTTGACTGGCAGCTTATTTTCGGTCCTTTCTTGGCGGCGTCGAAGTGAAAGCGGCATTTCAATTATGGCTATCGGCCTGGAGACCACAGTGGACTGATACGTACGCCAGCTGGGACTGCTTTCTACACTCTGTGGTCGTTCTCTCATAATGATGCTGCGAAACAGTGGTGAAAAAAACTGCTCTCACTTAACTTGATGCTTCACTTTCACTCTCGCTCCCATCTAGATATGGGTAGCTGGTCCTTCATATCGGAGTTACAAGCTGACATAACCGCAGCTTCAGCTAAACGGACAAAGCTTGAGGA
Source organism: Didymella exigua CBS 183.55 (assembly GCF_010094145.1). Taxonomy (NCBI): domain Eukaryota; kingdom Fungi; phylum Ascomycota; class Dothideomycetes; order Pleosporales; family Didymellaceae; genus Didymella; species Didymella exigua. The sequence goes on from NW_022984789.1 coordinate 664,499, forward strand.
CGCAGTAAGTTTGATCCTAATTCAAGTTATTTTAAAAATGGTCCTAATGTGTGAAGTTCTCCGTGATGCGATGACGACAGAATGAACAGATGGCAGATCTAGCTACTGCCGAGGACGAACTTGATGCTCTAAAGGAAAGTATGCGACCACAAGTTGAGCTTGAGTCCGCAATTGCCGAGCCGGCCAAGAAGATTGTGAGGCTAGAGAGTAGACTACACGCCCAAAGGACTGCTTGCAATGCCACTCGTGATCAGTACTTAATCCAGGTTCTCGAAAGCTAAGGGCTTGGAACTTCCATAGAGGCGCTGAGAATGCAGGTCGGAAAAGAAAAAGAGATCGCAGCGAAGTAGAAAGCGCTAAGGCTCGAAGCTAAGAAGAAGCTGAAGGAGTACGTTGATGTTGCGGTGCAAGTCGGTCCTATAGCCTTGATCGTCACCTCTGTTGACTACCTTGGACTAGCATGTCTCAGGACATGTATATATGGTCGCCTCCTGGCTAGCAAGCAACTTAGCGCAGTTTTCTATCGACTATACAGCGGCTGCGTCTGCTGCAACAGTTGATACTCAGACGAAATTGGCAGCACGATTTGCCTGAGACCGAGACCGAGATACAGTCAGGTTGCTGAAGAGCACAGGGCGGAAGAGGGAAAGTTAATTCGGTTGAGACTGCACTGAGTAGGTACCGGTGAATGAACCTTGTGAACGTACGATGCTCACGAATGGATCTGGAGTGATGTCTAAAGCGAAGGCCAGGGACCTCTCTTCACCACTCAGGATCAGATGAGTTCAATATCACGAATATTTCCTTTTCGGCGTTCTTAATAGCCCCTGTGACGTGATGTGCCATACGATAACTGCAGTCTGAATTTAAAATATTATTGACCCTGCCCCAGTAAGGACCTCCGCTCGTACGGTCTAATGCTACATACGCCAATGCAAACACGAGTCACACCTCGAACACAGCACTGACCGTCAGCACGACGATAATCGAGGGGTGCACAACAAACATGATATTGTAAGTGCTTCGAGCAAGCTTATGGTGTGCAGTGTGCAGTATGCAGTATGCCGTGTGCAGTATGCAGTATGCAGTAAACTGGCTCAAGGGCCTACATAGGGACATGAAGAGAGGAGCTTTGGTGGATCCCCACACGTCATGAAAGTACGAAATAGTCCTGTCGCATGGCCATAGTGAGCATTGTTACTAGTCCCAATGACCTTGACAGACAACTTGTCACTGAGTGCTTCCATACGCTCCATGATACCCTCAACACCTTACGTCACTGAGGGCTGTAAAAAATTTCTGCCTCAGTGGGGTGGGGAACCTGACCAAGTCTGGGGTTACGAACCATGGAAAGTAACAGGCAGGTCAGGGTCGAAGTGCGCATTGAAGAATCCCTTCAAATCCACGACCAAATCAATTCAATATCAGCACGCAGCCAGTACTTCAACCAAGTCGAGATATCCGTCGACACACTGCCTCAACGACAACGAACGTGGTGACAAGTGGCTTGACCATAGAGATGGGTGATACATCGAAAGCAAACGTGGAGTTGTTCTCCGCCGACTCAACCGTGCAGGCTCGTTTGCTCGAGCAAGGTGGGAACGCAGCCAGCGCACAATTACAAGCATGGGCACCTGCTCCCACTGCATTCGATACGAATGGAGCCAACACCATGGATATCGCGGAAAACGAAACCCCAACACGACCCGTTACGTTGTCACAAATTATTGCCGAGGACTCAGACTCACAAGCCTTCGATCATGGTGTGAATTCGAAAGCCAAAACGCCTTCGAGGCGACCAGTAGAGCGTGTGCGAGGACAATCGATATGTTCTGTGTGCGACACCGACTTGACGGGAATCGATCGCTGGCGACGCCTGAATCATTTCAATCGCTGTTGGTCAAGGTTCTGTAACGCCAACGTCAGCAAGAAGACCGAAGTGAATCGTCCTGCTGAATCAGATGCACATACTAGCATCTGTCTCCTCTGCAAAAAGGACTTGAACAACCTGGCCACTATGGACGCATTTGAGCATCGGGTTCTCTGTTTCCGAAATCAAAAGTCGATTCCTACCACTTGCCCGAAATGCAGTATTTCTTTCTTCGCCAACTGCGTATCACGGAGTCTTGTAAAGATCGCGGAGCACCTCTACGACTGCTCCGTTCGCCCTGAAGACGAAACCTTCAATGTAGCGCAAGACACTTGGCTCAAGCGAAACGATGAACGCAAGAACACAATGAATTGCCCATTCTGCTCAAAATCCTTACGCGATCTGGACGCCATAGATGCTCTGTACCACCGGAAGATTTGCCTCGAACGCACAAGACCTGCTTATTGTCCTATCTGTTTCGAGAGATTGCCATGTTTTTCACCGCGCTCTTCGCTGGAAGACCATCTTTGGCATGTGAGGAACTGTCAACATGAGGACTCGTTATCAGTCGCCGACAGATTCAATCAGGATAAGCTGGCACTTTGTGCATCAGGTCGCGTCCGGTTGATATACAGCCTGTTCGGCCTGCACATTCTACATAAGTATACGACAGGTCCACGCAAGGGCTGGGGGCACAAGCAGCACTCACACTCCTATTGCAACAAGAGAAAAGCAGGAAAAAAAATCGACTTGGGTCTGTACTTGACGCCAAACAGCAATCTGAGGACTTTCGTTACGTATGCCGGAGACGATGGCATCATGCTCGTAGAGAAAGTACCAAGTATTAGGGCAGTGTGGAACAAACTCGCGATCTTTCGCAGATCGGCGTACTGCGTCTATGGGACGCCAAAGCACGGGAGAATTTTCATGGGTTTCAGGAGCGAGATCGAGAAGTATGGTGTTGTGCACAATTGGCATGAAGAGATGGAAATGGAAAGTGCATCGACAACGTCAGCATCATCTTCGAGTGCAACGAGTCGAACAGTTGTGACGCTGTCCTGTGAAGGTAGGAGGCTCTGCGCAGTGGAGACGGCAAGGCGGACAGGGATCCGAGTACCTCCAGGCTTTGATTCGGGTGCTGGTGAGTCTGGAAAAAAGCTGTCAGGTGAGCTGAATAGCGATAGTGGACTTGCAACTTGCGAGGGTCACGCTGAAGGTGATATTGAAAAGCCGTCCTGTTCTACTGATGAACCTCAAGATCACCACAAAAGTGTAGAAAATGTGGACCAGAATTCGGTGTAGACAAAACGTTGCGACAAATAAGAAAACAGCATTGGGGGCGATTTCTGCACAGTGAATCTGTGAGCACGGTACCCACAGGGCTGGTTTGTGTGACAATGCCGAGTATCAACTTCTCTCATTTTGGGCACCAGCTAATCCGTAACAACGGTAGGCGGTATGCCAACTGAGTTATCTTGATGTATTTGTCGGACAGGGACCTCACAATCCAGGCGTCCTCCACTTGGAGCTTGAGATAGGGCCCTCTCTTTTCGTTCACCTGAAGGACATTCTTTACAATCTTTAATTAGTGGCGCTCTACATCCGTTCCTTACTGTTAAGCTAATATTTATACACAGATCATCAATATGAAGTTCGATACCACGGCCCAGATCGTGCTATCGAGCGTGCTCTGCGTTTCTGTGGGCGACGCATTTCGCCTTCCCAGAGCCGCTATCATCGAGAAATTTCCAAGCGGGAAGCGGTCGACCTTCCTCATCAAGAATCGAACCTACAAGATCTGTCCAGGTACAGGGGTGTCCTTTCTGTAGCAAGAACCCTTAGGTTGTGTTGTAAAGAGCCAGAGATCTCGTTGCCAAGCATCAAATATTCATCTATGACTCTGGAAGTTTTATGGATACACTCTTCGTTCTTTAGATAATCTATGAATGCATCCTCATGGTCTTAAATATCATGTTATCGCCGATTCAACGCACATAGGCCGAAATCTGAGCTTGTCAAATAGTGATCATTCTACCAAAGCTTAACATAGGGCGCACGAGACCCGGCTCATACTTGAGGGAAATTTATTGCTTGCCTGTCCAGGACCTTCCGTGCCTCGTCACTGACCCACCAACCCTTCTTGTCTAGCGATGGGTACGTGTACTTATCCATACTTTCCGCTACCATCTCGACGCTGTATCCAGATTCTCTCGGACTGATCAAGTACCCGTCTTTAGTCATGCTAGGGTGTCGGAAATGCTCATGAAGGTGGTCTACATACTCCAAAAGGCTGACTTTTCCGCTGACACATACATAGTCAATTAGACTGAGATGCTGCGTGAGCTCCGGTAGTCCAACGCCACCTGAATGAGGCACAACCTGGACGCCAAATTTTGCAGCCATCAGTAGCACAGCCAACACCTCATTCAGGCCTCCCATGCGACATGCATCGACCTGGCAGATATCAATGGCTTCAGCTTGGAGCAGCTGTTTGAATACGACACGATTTTGGCACATCTCTCCTGTTGCAACGCCTATTCCAAGGCCCTTCAAATTGCGTTGTATGGTTGCATGTCCAAGAATATCGTCTGGACTCGTTGGCTCCTCGATGAACTATGGCTTAAACTCAGCGAGCTCAGTTACGTATGATATCGCCTGTGGGACCGACCAGACTTGGTTTGCATCGATCATGAATTTCGCTGTGTCGTAGCCAATAATCTCTCTCGCGAGTCTGAGTCGCTTGCGGTCTTCTTGCAGGTCGCGACCTACTTTGAACTTGAAATGCTTAACCCCAGCCCGTCGATTTTCATCCAACAGCTGGCACATCTTCTCGTCCGAGTAGCCGAGCCAGCCAGCACTAGTTGTGTATATCGGCACGGCTCGATCATCGTAGGCATCCCGGATCCTCTGTTCCTTCTCCTGCCCGCTAACTTGCGTCAGCAATCTGATCGCTTCTTCTGGTGTGATGGCATCTTCGATGTAGTCGAAGGGTACGCATCGCACAAATTCCTCGGGGCTCAGGTCTGCGACCAGTTTCCAGACGGGCTTGTTCGCACATTTTGCCCATAGATCCCAGATTGCGTTGATGACTGCGCCGAACGCAAGATGGGTGACGCCTTTCTCAGGACCAACCCATCGAACTTGACAGTCACGTGTCAAGGCTTTCCAAGTAGCCGCAAAGTTTTTGACCAAGGAACTCAGGTTGTGGCCAACGAGTGCGGACGCAAAGTACGGTATGGCTTGTACAACCAGGCCGTTGCCTCTGCCAATCGTGAACGTCATACCATGCCCGGCCTATTCAGTATGCGTTAGCTTTTATTCTGTAGTATCTAAGCTCGCAGAACTGCAACCTACATGGCCGCTACTTGTTTCGAGTACGCAGAACGCAGCGCTGTAATCGCCAACATCATTCATGGCGTCAGAGCCGGTTTGATCGAGCGACGTTGGAAAGCGTACATCTCGAGTCTTGAAGCCGGTAATCACAGGGTCAATCTGCTGCTGATTCGAATCAGAATCAACGAACATTTTGACTAGATGATGAGCTCGAGTGCTGTCGTCCGCTTCCAACGGAGGCTATGCCTCCTCTTATGGGGCATGTGAACCTCATCTCAACAACTCAAAAATTGACTTAGACTCAGACTATCAGTACCCAACATTTTCCAGAACCGACCACTAAGAATAAACAGTCAAGTCTTGAGCGTGCGAAGGTGAAAGTCGGATAAAAAGACGATGTGACTAAAAGGCTTACATCGACTAGCCAATTGGAACAGTCCGGAGCACATGGCCCGAGCGCCTTCATCTTCGGGTCGACCCCGCACAATAGAGTTTATTTCGATGAGACAAATAGCCGGACTCTTGCTCTTCAAATACGCGATTATTACCCACAGGATGTTTGTTTAGGTTCGTGTTCAGTGCCAACCAGCGGAGAACGATGCAGACTACGGCTCCACATGAACAAGGACGAGAAATACGACAAAGATCAAGACTAGCCTGTGACAGTTGTGCCAGATCACGGGTCAAGTGCAATGGAGCTGCTCCCTGGTACGGTTAATTGCCCACTTTAAAACAATTGCTGACGGTGCTGGTGATGTAGCAGACGCTGTGAAGGTATGCAGCTCGCCGTTCGTACTCTACAGAAAGCCAACTAAACGCATGGAGATAATGGCTACGAATGTCACTACGATCGTGATGTTCGCAAGAGGGGTCGAAAACGAAAAGATCACAACTCCACGCATCTCAACACAGGCCTAGGCCCTAGCATGCCGGCAAGTCTAGATGTAGAAGGAACACAACTTGTTCCCGGCCCGCAAGGCATGAGCGGAATGCAACGATCTGTCAGCGCTGGCTCGCGCGAGTCTCCCAATGAGATCATTATGGACCAGGCATCAGACTTACCAGCGATCAATGCGGCTCACACTTGGGAGCAATTTCCTGTAGAGCCGGTAGTCACTGATCGTCACGGCCCGGTACCGCATGGCTCATATGAGGATATTCGGAATATGGGGAGACTGCATCCCCCAACTCAACACTTGTCAGGCCGACGATTGCCGTCCATCCATTCTCTGCAGGCTCTAGATGGCAGCTACGCTTGCCTGACTCCACTGCTGCCTTATCTTTCAGGCGTCTTGAAACCACAGCTCGCCCTGCAGCTTCTCGAGCTGTACTTCGCACCTCCTGAAGGAACCTTATTTCACAATGCTTCACCATATGTTCTGACTCCCGTCTTGCGGAGAAAATCTATTCTGGATGCCGCCAACGCTCGACCCACTACGCCTGCCTTACTCGCCACGATGATCTGGGTCACTGCCCAGACAGCATCTTTGCCAGAACTTCTCGCACCTGGCGCGCGATCGAGTCTGTCTAGCAAGTTGCAAGACTTGGTCTTTAAACTTCAACATGATCGTGACCCTGACAGTTGGCAAAGGGTCTCGGGTGGCCATGTGCAGAAGCCATGGCATGGCCAACAAGCTCTCGGACCTACCTCCAGAGACCCAGGACGACCAACTCCAGTGATTGATGATGTACTAAGCCTTATCCTGATCACTATCGTCACGTCCGGTGGTGATTTTAAAAGAGATTGCTTGCCGTGGTGGAGTAAGGCGCTTGCTCTTATCGAAACAATGAAGCTTCACCAATTGGACCATCCGGATGCTCGAAGCAATGATGAAGAGGACGATATACCTCTAACTGAGCATCTCTCATGGCACCCACGTCTGAATGAGGCCAAGGAAGAGATGCGGAGAACGTACTGGCTGGCTTTTGCCTTGGACCGACATCTCGCCTTGTCATTTAACAGTAACCTTGCTATCATGGACGGTGAAAGCTGCGTATACACCCCTTTACCGGAGCGGGCTTGGCAGTCGTGCGACGAGGAAGTCCTAGGCAACTTTCTAAATCGTCAACAAGGTCCCTCTGCCTTGGTCACGGGTACTGGCTTCTTCGAGTTCTTCTTGCCTCTAATGGTCCTTTTGGGAGACATCGTTCACCTGCGGCGCCGCCGACACCACCCACGCCTCGGAATTTTAGAAGGAGAAGCATCCATTGCCTTGGTGGAAAATCTCCTCGACCGCTGCAAAGAAAGCATTGATGGTCTACAGCAAGGTCGTGGCCACAGGTCCTCGATAACAGAGCTAGGAAACCCAACGTTGGATCAGGGAATGGGTCCGGTCCTCCAAGCAGCAACTCCAGGCTCATTCATCCTCTCTTCGACACCAGATGGCACCGAAGACAACGGCCGGCAGAACTCTAGGGTCTGTCTTGTAACCGCGTACGCTCACTTCATCCTCCATGTGCTATACATTCTCTTACATGGAGAGTGGGATGCCCTTACGATGCTTGCTTGGCTACCCTATGCGAGTTCTCAAGACGAATGGATTACCTCGCCCTCATTCCACAAATGTTCTTCACATGCTGTGTACGCTTCCGAAGCAATATCATCCATTCTTGATATTGACTCTGAGCTTATATTCATGCCATACCTTTTCGGCATCTATCTATTCCACGGGTCCCTTGTACTACTGCTATTTGCCGATCGTATGCCGGCGGTTCATGGCGGTCCCAACTCTGCGGTAGAGGCCGCATGCGAGACAATCATCAGAGCGCACGAAGCTTGTATCGTAACACTGAACACCGAATTTCAGCGTGTATTTAGACGCGTCATGCGAGCAACTTTGATGGTCGTCAAAACCCAGAACAAGACCGGATGGCCTTGTGAAGTTGGCAAAGAGACGGAGAGTGGAGGACTTGATGGAAACGCTGAAGTAGTTCGTGAAAGGATAGTAGACATGAGAAAGGACATGTTGAGGTTGTACCGTTGGAACCAGGGAGGCAGAGGCCTAGCTGTCTGAGTCACGACACAATATTCCTCCTATCCAAGCCACGACGCTTTCTCATAGGCATGAACATGTTTCTTTGGGACCATAACGCCCACTTCGTACTCCGACACAAGACCGGAAGGATCTGCGTGCTTGCATTCAGTCCAATGACCGGCTCTCCACATGAATTGGGTCCAAATGAGCATCGCGCGCGAGAAATATCTAAGCTTAACTATATCACGCCCGCTCTCGGTCACAGTCTTGATGAATGAAAGATTGGTGACAGCCTGAACAAGCTCTGCTGACTGTGTAAATACTAGCATTTTGCCCCAGATTCCAGGTCTCTGGGTAAACGGCTCGCGTAAAGAACAACCAATTAGATATGATAACTAAGTACCGAGTTTCACATTACTTGGTTCAATCCTTCATTGCTCTAGACCCACCTGTGGCGTCCTCAGCTCCCTCAACAGTGCTTTGCTTCAATTATCCGAATTTTTCCTGACGACTTCGCCGTGCGCTCGCGTTATAATCCGAGTCTGTTCCTTTTTAAGACCACCGACAGCCATATCACCCAAGCCCTTGGATCTTGTGTAGGCACTCGCCAAACACCACCGTGTATAGTGCATTGTAGGTACTGGACGTTACTTTCTCACTGGAAATGTACGCGATGACCTGTGTCGCAGGAAGGGATGAAGGGGTCTGATGATTGCTATATGGCTCGCTCAACGTACCATCACATGCTATCTATTGCAAAGGTCCGATGGTCGGTGTATATCTCAATTGATGTATTATCACGTGTTATTCATTGCGATCTTGGCGCTTCTGCTGCTGTCTTTTGCGTTGCAAAGTCGTAATCCAACCATTTGCCCAAAACGTCACGTACGACGCGGAAACGGAGCTCATCCTGCGGCTCAAGATTTGCATTGAAAACAGGGCTTCCTTTAGAGGAGGATGATAGGAGGGCATCTCCTAGCACTTGACGGGCTGTGTCGATATTCATTGCGATTTCGTCTAACGAGGCAACTCCACTGATAGTTGAGATCTGGAGTTCCGGGGTTGAAAGTTCGACAGCCTTGCGTATGGCAAAGCGAAGTGCTAGAGCAGCGGTAGATTCATCTTGAGATTCGATAATCTTTGCTGCTTGTTGAGCTTGGAGTCGCAGACCCTCAGGAGCTGGATGCCAATCTCCCAAACCGCCAACTGGCACACCCTTCGAACTCAGCAGGCCCACGGCCAAGGGACTGGATGCGCATACGACTTTGACTCCTGCAGTCTTCAGCAGTGGAAGTCCGTGTGTCTCCAGTCGCGTATTCTGTAGAGTGAGCTGAGCCCACGTCTGCACCACGTCTACTGGCTGTCCGTATGTCTGAAGAACAAGACTGGCTACGCTGGAAAGCGCATCGAGGTCGTAACCTGATATGCCGACATATTTGATGATCCCTTGTCGTACGAGTTCGAAGAGCGTCCCGACTGCCACCACGGCCTCAGCTTCACCGACAAATTCAATATCGTGACAAAAAACCACATCGAGATAGGTAGTTTTAAATCGCTGCAAGGATCGATTGACAGAGCTACGGATCCATTGTGGCGAATAGTCGAACTGGTCTGCGGCGATTCTCCCAACTTTGGTCATTAAGGTGTAATCCTCACGGCACCATCTTCGTGTGATACGAGGGTGCGACAAAGCAGCCCCCAAAATCAACTCCGATGGATCATAGTAGGGCGAAGTGTCGATTGTGCGCACGCCAGCCTCGAAAGCCGTTTCGAGTATTTCGACTGCTGGTGCTTTGTTGGGGTCATTGACAAGCTGATAGCTAAAGCCGGCGCCGCCCATGATGAATGGATCGAGCCTCAGCGCAGGCCTATCGCCGTCTGATTGAAGTTCGTCTGGCGACATTGTTCGGGCGTCGAGTGTGTGTACCGGAATGAGCGCAACACAAGGGGAGGTTGAGAACGACTCGACAGTGAAATCTTGGGATGCAATGTTGAGCGCGGCCACTGTGCTATAGGTTCGGCCGGAGATGTTCAAGAGATAGCTCCCTGAAAATACTGCAGCAAGGGGCGCGCAGGGTCTGTCGTGGCCGGCCCGCCGATCCACATGCTGCTGCAAGATATCTTGCTATACCTGGTGTGCCTCCGGATGATTGACCTGCTCCTCACAAGAAGGATGACGAGGCGAGGAAAATTGCAATTTGCCGGGCAGACGCTGGCCGAGCCGAGTGGCGGCGATCCTGGATAATTCTAAGCGAATCACGTACCTCACGAGTCACTAGGTACCTAGCCGCTTTTTCACCACTCATCGTCCTGGCCATGTACTTCGTACCCGAGGTCACTCATTGTTGCTTCGGCGCACTGGCGACCAACATCAGTCTTCAAGAATCAGCTTCTTCATAATTGACAGTCGAAACAGCCGCCAGAAAACGACTGAGTGCAAAGTGGGTCGCTCTCATTAGGTACCCCGATTTTCTCCCCCGCATTATCTCAGAGTACCTCCCGTTCTACGAACTGTAACATTCCTGTACGTTGAGGTTAGAGACGCCCTATTGATTATTCCATCAATCATCACAAGCAGCTGATGCTGTAAAGAGACACGACAGCAACGCCTGCTCCAGATGTTGGCTTCAAGTTAACAGAAATATCTGCATCATGATACATGATCGCGCCTTGCTCAACTACAGGTAGTCTTACCGGAGCTGAAGATGTGTGGTTGCAAGGAATCATTGGCATGTCTACCTCTCAACGCAAATATGAGCCTCTCGGTATCTATCGACCACGGCCAGGACCAGGGCTTCTGTCAAGCGCCGGGGCCGGTCGCGTATCTGGGAATTGAGTTTGTACGCTCGCCTTTTGGACAGAGATGCTGCTGTACATCACGAAAATGTGCTCATGACCGACTACATGCACGATAACACGTGGGCAGTGACCAGCGCCGTATCTTACGCAAATGCGAACCACGACATAACATCCGGGGTTCATGACATGGTTTAGAGTGGAGTAGTGCAGGTTGGGCTTATCATGCCTACCACCTAACTGCTGCAGGGTATCTTTAGGGGTAGGGAAGTCGAGGTAACTTCGTTGTAGATGCAATGTGGGTAGATAGTTAGATCGTCTGTCACAGCCACGTCCAGCAGTGGAGGCTCTGTCAGTCTGCGCGTAGAGGATGGTCGAGGTTTCAAGCTTGATGGGAGTGCATATCCGGGGCCCATCTCGACATTGGCAGGCTCGTGTGCCGCTTTGGAAAGTCAATTAGTGTGCGTAAAGCTGGAGGTCGCTCTTGCGCACCCAGTGCTAGTACCTTCTTCTTCAATGCTCGTGCAGAGCACGCTTTCGATCTAGCACCCAATGCACAACCACGAATGCACAATCGAACTCGTAGACATCCTGTTTTGCGCAATCTCCCTATCGAATATCTGTACACGTCAAACGAGAGGTTATGCTTAATGCATGACCGAACCGTGCTACCTGCCCGAGAACCCGCAACCAGACAAACCTGGAACATTGCGCAGTCATGCAGACGTCAGCGACAACCCAATTCAAAAATGAACGTCGGTCCTCCAATACTCACACATTACCACCAGACGGCTTTGCGACTTTGCTTCGCCGTTGCACGCAGCATGCAGCAGATCCAAGCGCGAGACGCAGGTACCACCGACAGAGCCACCTGCGTGGAGCCTCACGAGAATGGAAATACAACGAAACTAGAGAGCCAAAATTAAGAATACAGGTGACGACATCTTCACGCTCTCAAAAGTACCGAACGACCAATCACCCAACGTCTGCGAACGATCACGATAGTCGACACCATCAGCAGCTGTTGTTATAAGAACAAACCCCGGCCACCGCTTTTCTTCACCAGCGTAAACGCGTCACGCACGGCCACAACCGGCCACAGCGCCAGCCACTCGTAGCAGGTGGATCTCCGATTAGTCTTGGCGGGAACGGGCACCAAAGCTTGCCTCGGTGGATCCACTGCGCAGACGGGAGCCAACTTGATCTTGCAGGGACAATTCGATGCGCCGGACGCCAGACAGCGTGTTTGACACGCTGTAAGGGGTGTCTGCTCCACTAAAAATTATCAAGATGAAGGGAGCGAAGGTCGACATGATCACGGCTGGGACGAAAATGTCAAAGATGTCATGGACTACTGAATGCTTGGCTCTCGCGACAAAACAAGGCGCGGACCATGAATTGCAGCGCGCCAGGAGGGCCCGGCTAGCGGCAAGTATCCCTGCTTTCAGCGCCGTAGCACCTTGGAAACCATATGAGCAGTGTCGCTCCTCTTCGCCGCCGCACGCCTGATCTTCTACTCCCCGCGACCTTTGAGATACCCAGCACGGCTCGAGTTGTGCAACTAATACCAGCCACGCAACACGTAACAGTAGATATCCCTCAGCCGCGCCAGCGCTGAGCTTACGCAAGCCGGGCACATTGCAATCAGTAGGTGCTCTCTTTGCTCGACTCGAGTAGCTACGCTGACCTTGTGTGTAGAACGACTGTTGACGCGCTGTCCCTTCCTCCCTCCCTCACAAGACCCACACTCCTCGAACATGGCCGGTGTGGTCACTAGCGAGCAGCAAGGGCCACCACCCGTCACCCAGCAGCAGCCCAACGAAGTAGCTGATGGCACCCAGCCACACCCAGACCCTCAGAGCGGCAGCACTGGCGTTGGAAATGGGCCTCAGATTGTCAGCACCTCGGCAGGGTTGGATGTCATAGCTGGACCACTCCTCAATTACAGGCGCACCAGCACCAATGGCGGAGAAACACTATGGCACGGCAGCGTCTTGATCGTTACCACGCCAGGACAACAGGATCCTGTCATGGTCATTGGCCCAGCGGGCCCGGTTGCTTCCGATGCAGGCAACATGCAGTTCAGCAGGCCTCACCCCGAAAGAGTTGGTGGAGAGAAGCTCTACGAGGACCCCAAGCGCGCCTTCTGGCGCTTCATCGTCGAAGTGCCCTTCCAGCAGTTCGAGGCACGATGGCAGTACGAGATCCAGAACCTTGTGTATTTGGACCGCAGCAAGGCCGAGAAGCCGCAGCACTTCGCCGTTCCTTCCATTCAACAGTCGATGCGCATCATGTTCCACTCCTGCAACGGTTTCAGTGTTGGTACAGACGTTGACGCTTGGTCCGGTCCAGCGCTTTGGAACGATGTCCTGCGCATGCACGAACAGAGGCCTTTCCACGTCATGATTGGAGGTGGCGATCAGATTTACAACGATGGTGTGCGTGTTGATGGACCTCTGAAGGCATGGACAGCCATTAGCAACCCCCACAAGCGCCGCGACTACCCCTTTGGCGAGCAGATGCGCGCAGACTGCGACGAGTACTACTTCAACAACTATGTCAGGTGGTACGGCCAAAAGCCTTTCTCTACCGCTAACAGTCAGATCCCTCAGGTCAACATCTGGGATGATCACGACATTATTGACGGGTTTGGCTCGTACACTGATCATTTCATGAAATGTGCTGTGTTCAGGGGTATTGGTGGCGTTGCGCATAAGTACTATTTGCTGTTTCAGCACCACCTGGCCCCTCCAAAGAGCACATTCACCACGGATGCGCCTAAGACTACTAGCGCGGATCCGTCAGGAACAACACCGGCCGATCCTGTGCAGTTGGAGAAGGCTTGGGTTATGACTAATGACAAGGGCGACCCATCATACATCATCGGTACCAAGCCTGGCCCGTACGTCGAGGAGCGCAGTCGCAACATTTACTGCCAATTGGGTGCGCGCATTGCATTTGCAGGTATCGATGCACGAACAGAACGTACTCGTCATCAGATCAACTACCCCGAGACCTACAGACAGGTGTTTGACCGCTTGGATAAGGAGTTCTCAGCGAACACGAACCTGAAGCATCTCATCTTTCTGCTTGGTGTGCCAATCGCGTACCCGCGTCTGATTTGGCTCGAGAATATCTTGCAGTCGCCTCTCATTGCACCCATTAAGTTCCTGAACAAGCGTTTCGGTCTTGCAGGCTCCTTCTTCAACCAGTTCGACGGGAAAGTGGATTTGCTGGACGATCTCGATGACCACTACACAGCACGTCAACACAAGACTGAGCGCCGTGAGCTTGTCCAGATGTTGCAGAACTTCTCCAAGAAGCACTCTGCTCGTGTCACCATTCTCGGTGGAGACGTTCATCTTGCAGCTATCGGTCGTTTCTACTCCAACCCCAAGCTTCAGATCCCAGCCGAGCATGATTGGCGCTACATCCCGAACGTCATCAGTTCCGCCATCACCAACAAGCCTCCACCGGCCGCTGTAGCCAACTTACTCGCCAAGCGCAACAAGATTCATCATCTGGACCACGACACCGACGAGACTCTCTTAGAGATCTTCGATCGTGACCCTGGTGTCAAGGGCGAGACTCACGTCGTCCGTGCCGGCACGGAGCCCGTCAACAGTACAAATGGCATGGCGAACGGCGAGCACACTCAGGGGGAAGCGAACAAGGGAGCGCCCATTGTCAACGGCAACAAGGTCGATTCAAAGACCCGCGATTCGAACCACGCTACTATGCCTTCCCGCAACTACGCCATCATCTGCGAGTCCACTCCTACTTCGACGTCAACTCTGTCCGCACCAGCAGCTGTGCCAGGTCAAGCACCCAGCGTCAATGGCGCCGCAAGCGCGATTTCTGCGCCGCCGGAGAGGAAGGGCAACATGCGCCACGCTATTCATGATGGCGAGAAGAACGCTGGTACTGGGCATCCTGCAGCTCAGGGTCTTACTCCTTCCGGTCTCTGTGGACCGTTTGGCCTGGATGTCACGATTAGGGTTGAGATCAGCAACAGTGATCGTGAGGGCAGGACTGATGGATATGGCTTCAGTATTCCCGGGCTTGAGGCCGGTGGGTATGCGCAGCAGGGTAGCCATTGGTAGAGAGTGATGGCTGGAGAATAGGGAAGAGAGAGACTGGAACGTGAGAGGGGATCGAGGAGGTGGGTGAGGTAATGTGTAGTCTATTTTCGCCTGGTATACCCAAATGGTCAAGTACTTAGTCTGTAATGCATCTATCATCCGTTATTGGCAAGGTACTGTTGCGTTCCATCTCTCGCTTTGTCGAAAATATGTGAATAGTATGTACAGCCTCCTGCCCCTCCCGAGGGTTGGCTCGGCATCGAGTTCGAGACCATTGCACTGTCCGCGTGCTATAGCAATGTCCTCTGACTTGACTCTCGATACCTCAATGGATTCGTTGTCCGCGGTGCAGAAGGTCTGAGACTTCTAGGGTCCGTCTATATCTTTGCATTCACCCTCGCCTTTCCATCGTCGAACCGGATCATCCCATCCTGAAGTGTTGTCGCTATGTGCACTCCTCTTTCGTAGTCCCACATCCGACTCGTGTGCAAGGCTCTCCCACCAGTCACCCGCGTCGTCCAAGCTTCTTGCACGAACCATTTCCTCCCATCTGCATCCCTGTCATTCTCCTCGTACCCATCCAGCGAGCACAGGGATAGCTTCTCGTCCCCCCAATGCGTCCGATCAGCGTTAGGGTGGTCGATGTGTGGCTCCGGCGGCATGATCAGGTCCTTGACACCGACGTGGAAGATGACGGTGTGCGCCAAACTGGCCATACTTGTGAATTCTTTCCCTCTGTCGAGATGATTCGGTATCATGAACAGCGAATTGCGGTCCGAAGCATACAGATGTGCGCACGCGTGCAGGTTTGCTTCTCTCGTGACGATCCCTTTACCCTTTTTCAGCGGTGGCAGGGGCAGACTTCCTCGTAACGTGTAGAAAGTCAACTGGCGTCTTTCCAGTGGGTCGCGACTTGCGTTGTACTTGCCCATATCCGTCCTTCTGAAATGCAGACCTCCAATTGGGTTGAAATGCTCCGGGTGGGAAGGAAGATACCTCTCGCGAAAGTCCTCCGAATCATTACTCGGCGCAGCATCATGCAGCATCGGCTCGTGCTGTTTCCCCTCGAGAACCTCGCAGTACTTTTTCTTTAGGTCGGTGTGCTCTTGAACATCAAAAGGTGAGGTTTCCTCGCGCTTGAACGAACACGTGCATGTAAACATTGCTTGGCCTGCATCTTGAACCACAGTGACGGAGCGTGTGCAGTAATTTCTTCCATCTCTTATCTTGTCGACTTTGTACATTTGACGCTCGTTAGGCTGGCCGCTGAGGATGAACCAGCCTGTGATGTTCTTGCTCGATAATTAGCAAGAATGCCTTGAATACTCAGGTTTTGCGGAGACGTACATGTATCAACATTCCTTCTGCAACTGTCTGAGCCGCTGCCCATGCTGCTTGTGCGAACACATGGCCACCATATGTTCCGTACTCGCCTCCGGAAGTCGAGAAAGCCTTCACTTTTGAGCGGAACAGCCATGCATCGATTCTCTCGAGCTCGATGACCTTGTCGAAAGGGAGAACAGCCTTCTCGGCCGTGAAATATGGACTAACTATCATTGGCCTCGACAGACTTGTGAGTTGAACTGAGGTCTTTTGAACGACAAGTTGCGATCGAGGTTGACGCCAAGGTCTATTTGAGGCTCTGCTATTGCCTAGTTATTGAACCTCGGAACTTGACAAGCGGGGTTCCACTACGCCAGGCTTGCCGGTACTCGCACCATGACATTGCAAATGTGGGTCAGGACGGCCTTCAAAACTCCGAAGTAAAGATCAAGATTTGAGAAAGCAACGCAAACTAGTGTCAAGTCGAAAACACCCATGTGGATGAAGGAAGGGGCCTGCATCACATCGTATGCAAGACGGAGGTGTTGATCGCGCTACCTAACGCGCAATCCCGGTCTCGCCAACCATCCCAGCCTCGTTCACGCCGTTGCATCTCACCCTCCATCATAACGCAACATGGCTTCATCAGAAACGACGCCGCTACTTCTGCGGAATGACACACCGCCTGTCGACGCAGTACGACAGAATGACAACGAAGCGCCCCGCAGACTGTTCGCTCGCAACCTCGGCGCTCTGGATGGGTTCGCCCTGCTTATCAGCATCGTCATCGGCTCTGGCGTCTTTTCATCTCCTGGTCCGATAGACGCCAATGTACCATCGCCAGGCGCGGGACTTCTAATCTGGCTCTTGGGTGGCATTCTGGCATGGACAGGAGCGCTCACCATGGCCGAGCTCGGCACCGCAATCCCAGGAGAAGGTGGTATTCAGCCCTACTTGACTCACATATTTGGCGAGTTCTGGGGCTATATGGCTGCATGGAGTTGGATTGTTGCCACTATGCCGGCAACGCTTGCCATTCTGAGTATTGTCTTTGTCGAAAGCGTGTACTCCAGCTTGGGTGTCAACAACCCTACGCCACCAATCACGCGCAAGATGCTGTCTGTCTCGATGCTCGCGGTCATTACAACACTCAATTCAATCAGCACCAAGACAAGCACGAGACTGTCTGGTTTCTTCGTTGCGGTTAAATTTCTGACTATCTTCCTGCTTATCATTGCTGGATTGGTGGTTGTGGTCAAGTATATTCTCACCGGCAACGATATCGGTGGGGTTGACTGGCGAAGGGAACATTGGTTTGACCCAAGGCGGAACGCCCCAAGTCCTGATGGAAGACCAGGCCATTTTGACTGGAAAAGTGTATCGACCTGGGAGTCACTCGGTTTCTATAGCGCGGCTTTGTACGGAGCACTTTGGGCCTACTCGGGCTGGGACAAGGCAAGTTGCCAACATACGCAGGAAAATATTTCGCGCAGCTGACACTTTCAAGGCAAATTATGTTGCTGCTGAGCTGCGTAATCCCAAGGAGCAACTGCCGCTCTCCATTAACACGGCAATTCCCACGATCATCCTAAGTTACGTTGCCGCCAACGCGGTATACTACATTCTGTTGCCCTGGAAGTTAGTATCTACTACAGATGCTGCGGCAGTGGTTAGTTTGCCTCTTCTTGTATCCTTAAGAGCTTATGCTTAGCATCTTGAATAGACAGCGATCGACCATCTACTAGGCAAGGGTGGAGCCTACGCTGCAACCACCCTCATTTGCCTGGTCATCGCAGGCTCACAGCTTGGCAATTCGTTCGTTGCAGGTCGCATGACCGTTGCAGCCGCGAACAAGAAGTGGTTTCCTGCACTTTTCGGTACTGTGGGCCAGATCGGCACCTATAGAGTCTCCAAGAGCGCCGAGAACGATGCCAGTGCCGAAGATGCTATGGGCCAGGGCGAGTCGCCAATGTACGTTTCGTGCCCCAGGCCCAATGTCGACATACTGACAATTTTCCAGCAACTCCCTCGTGCTCAACTTTGTGGTCTCATCGATTTACATTCTGCTCGGCAACATGCGCATCCTGTTGACCTTGAATGGACTAGCGGAGTATACCTTCTTCTTTCTTACCGTGCTTGGCGCCATCATCCTGCGGTTCCGGGAGCCAGAGCTGAAGAGACCAGTGAAGCCGTTCATCTTGATTCCTATCCTGTTTGCCCTGGTAAGCGGGTTCGTCGTCGTCAGAGGTGCGGTATTCGCACCTATTCAAGCTGCCATTTTGATCGGAATCTGGGCAGTTGGAGCGATCTTCTATTACGTGAGGAAGCGGATGCTGGGCTGACTCAGCCGAGCAAGCTAAGCACGACAATGATAGCGTGGCCGGACACCGAGGTGAAGGTCAGTCATTACGTGACTGGCAGGGATTGAATTGAGAAAGCCACCAATCGGAAGTTTCTGTGGAGATTCTCTTCGGCTTCCTTGCACGAAACCAGCTGTGTTTGTACAGATTGCCATGGACGCGTCTCCCTTTATCGACCTCACCTCTAATGAAGACTCCTCGCTGCTGCCGCTCATTTGCGCCGATCACGTGTTCCGGCCCACCTAACTCCCCCAGGGTCAAGCTCTAGAGAGGGCCCGTCTCGAGCCATGGTAGTCGTACGCCTTCTCCCAGGTCCCGGGCATCGAATCGAAATCAATGTACACCTAAGATCTTTCGTGAACACTCTCGCATGAAGTTTTGCTTAATCCGTGTACGAAGTATGCTGTGATACCCGCCACTAAGTAGTGGGTCCCTGCAACAGCATATGAATGAACAAAAAATGCTCAAGTGGTCATTGATAGAGCACTGGATTTATGCAGAGCTTAACGTCTGCAGGTCACACACATGTACTTCGCCTTCCGAGTGCCAGATGTTCGCCAGGAAGATGACGGCTGTCTCACACTAGTCATCGCTGCAGATCTCCACAACCCACCGCTCCTGAACCTACTGATCGTCCAGTTGCGCAAACTTGATCTTGAAATTGAAGCTTGGAGTTTGGCAGAGCTGTATTTGGTTTGCGAACGTGGATAAGGATCAGCGAATCTTGCAAGTCCTGTCACTTTACTTTCTTCTATCTTCCGGCCCTCAGTGGCGCTCAAATACGTGAGCATTAGATCACAGTATCATCTTCCTTGCTTGATACCCGAGTAGTGATGGCACCGACGCGGCAAGCTCGAATTGAAGTGTATCCACCCACAAAACAATATTCAATCGATAAAACATCACCAGCCTACATCCTGATGATCATCTTGGTGGCTATCTCGTAGGCCAAACAAGACGGCCTAGTGTATGTGCACAGGTACAGAATGCGTTCCGATCCCCAATCTGTGCCCGCCAGAGAATGGTGAAAGGTTCGTCTGTCTGATAGCAAGATTGCGGAACGCGGGAGATTCTGGATCTGAATGGTAGACGTCATGCCACAATCCACAATCTGCGAAGCTCAGCTACCTACCGGATGGATATATTGAGAATGAACACATGCAGATAAACACGAAGTGAAACATACCTTGCTGATGCCAATCGAAGATCTGCCCTAGAGCGGTTCAAAGTCTTTTCTTCATACATATCCGATTGGACAGGTGTGCGATCTGCGAATGCGCTGCGAATACCAGAAGTGAAAGCGGCTTGTACAGCCACCGTGACTGTTAGGAAGCTTGAAGAGGGTTTTAAAGCCATCATCAAAGACGGACAGGCTGACGGTGGGCAGAATGGGGCTAACCTGTGCCGTACAACGTTTTTTTTCTTTTTTAATTCCTTCAAAATGTACGTGGTATTTCGATTTTTGGAGGGGTACCAGTCCCGTCTTGCCCAGTCCCAAAGAGTAATGTGTGATGCTTTTCATTGTGTGATCTCTCGTGTCAGACCTGGGTATGCAACGTACAAATGACCTTTCCTTCAGTACGGCCGAGCGCCCAGTGAACACCGTACTCCGCCCTGCGCCTACTTGATCCTCTACTTCTTCTTGCCCTGCGCCTCTGTATCGCCCAGCTCCCTGATGAAGACCTTGATGACACCATCTGGCACATCATCCACGCCGTCCTCGAACCCTGGGCTCACACCAACAGCCATGAACTTCCCATCCGCCGAGAACTCAATAGTCTGCACACTCGCAGGAAACTTCTGGTACTGTCTTATCCTCCTCTTCGCCACCGCATCCCACAGCGCCACCACACCATCACCCCCTCCTGTTGCAAACGTGCCATGCACAGGATGATAAGCAAGCGCGTTGACCGGGTACACAACATCCTGGCCCTCGACATTCTGACGATGACACTTGAAGGCGTACTTCCTGCTCTGGCTCTCGTCGCTGGGGTCGAACCACTCCACCGCTACACGACCCTCAATGCTCGAACTCGAGTACCCGGCATCGTTGGGCATGCACGAAACGGCGCGCGTCATGTACTTCATGGAACTTTCTCGCCGCTGCCAGGGCTCGACGGTGACTGTCTCTCCACCGGCCTTAGCGGCGCTGGATAGCGCGGACAGCTCGTAAATGTTGACAGCACGGCTAGCCATTGCGACGACGACTTTTGTGGCCGAGGCGGAGAGAGAGAAGGGTTTTGAGGGGAGGTTGATGGCGGAGAAATCGCCTGGAATACTGAGGTCGTGCAGATGCAGTGTGGAGTCCCATGATGCGGAGATCAGGAGGTTGTGGGCGGCGGAGTAGACGATGTTGCGAACGCCCTGGGAGTGGGTGGATAGGACCGTCTGCGCGCCAGAGGCGAGGTCGATTCTGGGGTCTATTAGTTGATGGTTGTGGTGGGTGCTGTGAGCCATTGTACCTCCGCACTTCCCAGTCTAACCCAGCGCTAAATGCCTCGTTGTCGTCGCGTCCAAAGCATACATCTAACACGGGCGCGCGGTGCTCGAACTTCTGCAGCAGCTTGCCGCCAGGCTCGCCGTGTGTGTCGTAGAGGTAGACATGTCTGTCCCACGAAGAGACCAGCAGTCGCGTCGGGGTGCGCGGGGAAAATGTGACAGAGGATATGGGCTCGGTGGGATTTTGAGCGAGCTCGAATTGGCTGGACATATTGGCGATGTTGGCGACGGTCCGCTGGTGTTTGGAACGCTCGAGATGCAGCTCACTCACAAAACATGCTGACTAAGACCCAGTATAGGTAGGGCTGAAATGGCCCCACTAGACTTCTCAAGCTTCGAGAGCTCTTTTGTTTCTGTGACGCAACACCACAATGCCGTTCGCTCAGCTGGTCATAGGGCCGCCGGGCTCGGGGAAGTCGACCTATTGTGATGGCATGCAGCAGTTCATGGGCGCTATCGAGCGCAAGTGCTCTGTCGTCAACCTCGACCCCGCCAACGATCACTGCTCGTATGAGCCCGATGTAGATGTTCGAGATCTGGTCACGATAGACGAAATCATGGAGCAGGAGTCACTCGGGCCGAACGGAGGCATTCTCTACGCTTTGGAGGAGCTGGAGCACAACTTCGACTGGCTGGAGGAAGGATTGAAAGAGCTCGGAGGTCCGCACGCCACAGTTCTGTAGAGGCAAGAGCGATGCTGAGCA
The DNA here is from genome assembly GCF_010094145.1 of Didymella exigua CBS 183.55. NCBI lineage: Eukaryota > Fungi > Ascomycota > Dothideomycetes > Pleosporales > Didymellaceae > Didymella > Didymella exigua. Next base: position 686,441 of record NW_022984789.1, read on the forward strand.
GTCGCAGATGACTACATTCTCTTTGACTGCCCTGGGCAAGTCGAGCTGTTCACCTCGCACTCGTCGCTGCGTAACATCTTCTTCCGCCTCCAAAAGCTTGGGTATCGAGTATGCGCCCACCGCCCAGTGTATGTAGTAAGGAGCTAACATGCGCCAGCTTGTTGTTGTACACCTGACAGACTCGATCATCCTTTCTCGGCCATCGCTATATGTCTCGTCATTGCTCCTCGCCCTGCGCAGCATGCTGCAGATGGATCTACCACACTTAAATGTCCTCACCAAGATCGACAACCTGCAAAACTACCCGAACCTGCCGTTTAACCTCGACTTCTACACAGAGGTCCAGGATCTACATTACCTCTTACCGCATCTGAATCGCGAACAGACCTCGGGCATACCAGGACCGACGCTAGTGGGAGCAAACGGCGATGTAGACATGGACGACGAGGAGCCAACGTCCAAGTTCTCTGCGTTGAACAAGGCAATCGTCGAGCTCGTGGAGGACTTTGCGTTAGTAGGCTTCGAGACACTGGCGGTCGAGGACAAGAAGAGCATGATGACACTGCTGCGAGCCATAGATCGTGCCGGTGGCTACGCACTCGGCAGCATCGAAGGCGCAAACGAGACAGTGTGGTCCATGGCCATGCAGCAAGATGCCGTGACCATGGACGCGCGTGATGTCCAGGAAAGATGGCTGGACAGAAGGGACGAGCTGGACGAGGAAGAGAGGAGGACTTGGGAGAACGAGACAAAAGAGATGCGCGATCGACCCGAGTCCGAACTGCCGTCGATGCCAGCCGCGGGACCAGAACCTAAGGCCAAGGAGCCAGACGGAGACGAGGACGACGATATGGAAGACCTGGAGGAAATGAGGCAGTTTATGGAGAAGCAGAAGAAAGACGGTGGCATCAATATCGTCAAGAAGTGAGTAAAGATATGAACAGCCAAGTCTACTTGGAGACATGGGAACGCTTGGAGGGATTTGACTGGAGTAATCGCGGCAGCTCCACGCTTGGACGATCCGCGACGAACACGTGTGATCTGCATCCACACATATGTAGAGGTTCCGGGCGCGCTGAAGGCACGCCCATCTGAACGAGTGGATGCTGGGACCCAGATGGTGCCCAGGCAGTCGGGCCCCACATGTGCATCACCGCCTGGCGGGGTAGCGTCTCACACGCGTCGCGTGAGTGAAAGGGTGCACGCTCGACCAGCATAGATATCATAGACAGACAACGAGTCTGCCAACTGACATGTCACGCCATTTTGGCCTTTTTGGTGCGCCCTGCCTCTTTGATGTTGAAGCGCAAGATCTCGGACTATGACGCGTCTGATTTGTCGATGTTCGGCGATGTTCCCGTCCGCAACAAGCGACTTTATCGACGCAAGAACAGCGATAAACAACAGTGGTCGCCACAACCACAGACCACCATGAGCGAGCTGCTGGATTTTGTTCTGCAGCACGAGGAAGCCTTCAAGAAGTGTGCTCATTCCGTATTCCGTGAGGACGACGCTAACATGTGCAAGTCAAGGGCGCCTTGCGTCGCTATATGCGGACTTCCGGCAGCAGCTCGAGATCAACCCAGACGGCTACCACGCCAACATCGCAGCCTGGACGAAAGCCCTGACCGACGCCGCGCGTGCGGGCGTGATACCCACACAAGGAACGACCCACGATCTTCTCAACATCCGGACCGCAGACGACCTCGCACGGGCACTGCAGCATCCCCAGCATGGAAAGCCCACCTGTCTACCGGCCGTGTTCCACGAGGCGGTGCAGAAGAAGGAGATGATGTTACTGAAAGACTTCCTGAATTCGAAGACGAGCATATACAAGACCTCGTGGATACCGACACCGTGGTCGGCGCTGCAGTGGAGTCTGCGAACGGTGGGCGTACTAGGCCAGGCTGGCCCGCCAGATAAGCTCGCTGTCAAGAACTACGTGGTCTTGAAGAATGTTGAGGTAGCTGGCGACGAGATTTTGAAGGCAATGAAGAAGCACACATCGACCGCCGACCGAGTCCTCTCCAGACGAAACTTCCTCGAACGCTTCTCGCACACTCTCAACCCCGCCGCGCCCCTCACAAACAACGATCTCAATATTATCCTCGTCTTTTTGCACCGAGACAAGCAGGCCATATCCTACGATGCGCAGACGATCAAGTTCAAGCCCGAGCACGAAGCACAGCCCCTCCACATCACCGAAGAAGACGCCGCAATCGCAGGCCTGCGCGACACTCTCGCAAACATCAACGCCCAGATCCCACCGTTGATAGAGAAAATCACATCCGCAGACGCCGCAGCCCGCGAAGCCGTTGCATCGAAGCAGATGGTGCGCGCCAAAGCCGCCTTGCGGTCGAAGAAGCTCGCCGAGACAGCGCTTGCACAACGCTCGGACGTCGCCTTACAACTGGAAGGTGTGTACGCGCAGCTCCAGCAAGCGGCAGATCAAGTCGAGATTGTGGAGGCTATGCGCGCTGGTGCTGCGGCGCTCAAGGGTCTTAACGAGAAGGTTGGCGGCGCGGAGGGTGTACAGGGTGTTGTGGATGCTGTCAACGAGCAGATGGCGACTACAGGGGAGATCACAAATATCATCAACGAGACAGACACCACGATCGACGAAGTGGACATTGAGGACGAGTTCGAAGCGCTTGAGCAGGCGGAGAAGGAAAAGAAGGAGCAAGAAGAAGCCGCGAAGACAGCGGCGAAACTCGCACAGCTTGAAGAGGCGGAGGGGAAGCAGAAGGAGCAGCAGGCCAAGACTGCGGCGATGGCGCAGAAGCAGCCGGAGGATGAGGTGGTGGAAGAGAGGGTCGAGCAGGCTTCACAGGGCATTGCAAGGATGTCGTTTCAGCAGCAGGATGGCCAGGTCGAAGGCGAAGACAGTCAGCGTGTATCAGCTTATGCCTGAAGTTTTCCGCTGATACCAAAGTTTCTTTGAATTCTTCTTGCATAGCACTGGCGTTCAGGCGTTCAGGCCTTTACAGCACTACCTCAGGCACATAGACACGGTAGACTCGACACCGCAAACTCAAAGCGCCTCTTTTCGTCGCCTTCTGCCACGCAATCATGAAGTCTCACATGTGTCTCTATTCGATGTCGCAGCGTCCACCGGCTCGATGGAGCTGTCTGTGACGCCATTTATACCCGTGCGCTAACCCCCATCCAGCGCCGCCACGCCAAGACCACGCACCTCAACTCATCGCAGCTGCGACACGCACATCCTAACGCCGCCAGACAACCACGCCCGACCCCGTGGACCCCTCAATCGCCCTCCTCCAGACTCTCCCCTCAAGTCGCCACCTTCACAATGTCCGCCCGAGCAATCCGCGCGCTCGCGCGCCCCACCACGCTTCTCCGCGCACCCGTCGCCCGCGCTGCCACGCCAATCTCCCGTTCATTCGCCAACACAAGCGTCCGCCGCGGCGGCGACTCGCACCACTTCGATCCGCCGTCGGGCTGGCTGTTTGGCGTCAAGCCCGGCGAGGAGTACAAGAAGGAGGGGTGGGAGAATGTGACCTTCTATGTGTTTATTCCGATGATGGTGCTGTTCGTTGGCGTGTATGCATTTAAGCCTGATACTAGGTACGTGAAAGGCGTAAAGCGACGGAATTGGAGAACTGGGGAAGAAGAAGTGGAGAGGGCAGATGGAAGCGGTGGAGGCGACAAGATATCACGGTTTGGAGCATGGCTAACGGCTGCACAGCATCCAGACATGGGCTCTTGAGGAGGCACGCAGGCGGCTTGAAGCTGAGGGCATCCTGGCCGATCCGGATGTCAAGAAGGATTAAGCTCGAACTCGAACAACGAACGAGGAACGACCAGCGATTTGGTCGCCGATGGGGGAGAGCGTGACACAGCTAAAGAACTGTATATATCCGGATCATGACAGTGGCGGATTTCCTTTTGTCGCATGGGCTCGGGCAGAGTCGGGTATGCAATTGCAATGCATTGAATTTGAACATCTCTTCAAGGAGCCTAGTGCAGTCCAGCACGGTTGTGCAAAGTAACGCCGATGCAGGATTTTGTTCGCGGGAAGGGGCGGCGCGTCGCTCTTGTGCAGCTTTGTCCTTCGCGAGAGAAGTATCAAGTACAGAAGCCTCAGGACATCGAGAACGATACCAGCCATCGGAACCCATTGTCCTCTCATACGTCAATCGAGGCAATATGGTCTTGTGTGCTCCGTGAGCGCCTCACGAAATGTGAACACGTCTCGAAGCGCCAAAGGCGTCCGGATCAACGGCGCCCATTGATTGTTGGCATGGTGCCTAAGACAGGAGGAGCCAATATTCAAGCCAACCCTTGACACATATTGTAGCCATGGCGATACTATGTAAGGCAGCGATAGCTAGGAACAGCAACGCGGCGGGCCCTAGTATCTTGCGGCTCCGTTGCAGGAAGGTAACTGCGCCGATGAGGACATGGTGAGAAAATCCGAAGCCTGCACTATATTGACCGGAACCAGGCAATGCGTACACGACCTGCACCCCCAGGTCAGTGACGACTTTGTAAAGCTTCGAGTGCGGGGAGAGAGAGAGAGAGAGATGACAGTAACATGGTATTTGAGATAGAAGGTCGCGGCTGTGCGTTTTGCCACCTATCTGTGCATGAGGCTGTGCTCCCAGTCATGCAGAATTGGCGCGTACGTCTGCAGCGCAGTACAGTTATTCGACACCTTTGCCATAGCATTGATAAGGCCAAGCCAACGCGAGATATAATAAGTGCTTTGTCATTCTACTGCAGAGCAGAAAAGAGAAGAGATACTTTAGCCCCAGCTGTCTCGTCCTGAAACCAGGTAAAATTTTCATCATGGCCCCTGACACAGTCGATGGCTGGAAGTAAAACCCATCATGCACAGAAACACGAGGTCACAGGTTGCTAGGTCCGCAGTTATCACGCTGCAAAGTCCAGTGCACTGAAGACCCCATACTCGCGACGCTGATCAGTTGGCAGATCATTCCAGTGCAGATTGGGTGCAGAAAGGTCATGCACACTTTCCCCGTCCATTGCCGCGACGTCGCCTATATCACGCGACCAACTTCTTCTGCCCGGGCTGTCAGACATGAGAGGTGCTTGGCTCGGGGGATCTGAGGCGAAAGAGACGCTGGACCTGCGCGAAGCCTGATTGCGAGATTGCCGGCAACCTGAACGGATCGCAATTGACGAACGGCGCCCGACCGCAGGTGTTCCAAGACTGGATGGCAAACGAGTCGGTGAGACTGATGACGAGGGCTCCCTTCGTTTTCGTCGTTTCTGTTCCAGGGTCGCCTGTGCAAAAGGGTTCTCCAGTGTTGGCTCCTGAGGGAGCTCCGAGGATCGTGCCGAATCTCCTGGAGAAGGGTTCGTCCCGGTCGAGTTAATGCGGGAAGCCTGCAAATTGGCAAGAGTTGAGCTAGAAAGAGGAGGATTCAGACCGAATGTGCCACTAGTTCCTTCGTGTAAATATTGAATTTCGAAGTTTCCGTGTTGGATTGCTTCGTTCTTTGTGACCTTGTAACAAGGGTCGCTGGCTACGATTCGGTCGCGATTGAAGTCGGAGTGGTGGCTATCCTTCCTGACCCTGCCGCAGAGCTCGAGCCAGCGATCTCGAACCAGGACTGCGATTTCAGGAGGCAGTGACTTGAAATCACTGCGTCTGAGCTGTTTCTGTTTTTGCATGAGGCCAGCATGGAAGTCGATCAGAAATCGCTCTGCCTTGCTATGATAGCCAACGTAGTTCCTCACGTAGACGAACGGCTCCGAGTCCAGTGGCTTCAACTCTGAAGGCTCTAGATCCTGCTGACGGTGGTTTCTATCCTCTAGGCACTTCATATAGTACGTGCGATAGATTTTGAGAAGCTTATCTTGCAGCGCAGGCTTGCGCAGCATGTCAAGAACATGCCACGCTTTTGCGAAGTTGAGAAGAGGCTGTTCGCCTGAGGTCAACTTTGATAGATGGCCGGGTGCGCTGAATGATATCAAACCAAATATGCTGATGGATCGTAGGTGCTCGATAACGATGGTAAAGACTACAGAATCGGCGTTTACGATCCTGCAGCCTGGTAAAAGGCGATCACTCAGGATTGGACACAGACCGAGCACACAGTGCGGGATGTAAATGGTTTGGGCGCTCACAGATCGACCAACCTGTATATTGAAGCCGTCGTCGGTCGTTCTGGTCGCCCGTTAGTGCTGCCCTCCACAGTATTGGGTGCTGACCGTACTCAGAGCTACCAGAGAGGAGCCCAACGAGCTTTTGTCCAGTGCTCAAGACTGAACGCGAGTTGAACATTTTGAATTTACTTGCAGGAAATGCAAAGAAGCTGATACAGTTGCCCATGATGGAGGTGGTCGTCTGCTGATCAGTGACCCTTTGCGGCGCTGCTTGGTTAGCGAGGCAAAAAACTATATCAGCCCCGTTCTAATCAACCCTGATCAACGTCGTTATACTCCAATGACATCTGGAGTAATGGCAGATGTTCTTGCCTCATTCAGGCGAGTCTTGCCTCGTACACAAGAGAGTGAATGAGTGGTCTTCTGCCCTTACGACAAAGGGTCCCAAGGGTCTTCCATTCCCTATCAAGACAGACAATATGCGCTAGACTCCTCTTTTCGAATATAATGAGCCATCGTTACCGATGTTCAAGGCGTCCTGTGACGCCCAACACGCAACACCACTTTGCAACAAGTATCTCGATGTATACGCGCGATCGTCTGCAATCAGTGCGCAACTTCTGCGTTGCACCTGCCACTCCATGCAGCGTGTCAGCGCTCAATCAGTACGATGCCGATGGTCGTGGGCTACCGTAGAGTGGGCAGTCATGATGTAAAGTGGTGAGGAATGAACATATGCAGCTGCTGAGAAAGCGCGTGGAAGGATGGCGACGGAAACGGGCCGATTTCAGTTTTTAGCGCTTTTTAACGCCAACGCCGCTGCACCTCTTACCAGGAGCATCCTCAAGCCCCCACATTAGGTATTGCGTTTACCATCGATGTCATTGCTCAGACTAGGGAGACCAACTCTGCGGCGGTTCTGTCTAGCAAATCAGAAGCAGGCCCCCACCGTGCTGCGATGGAGCGCAAATTCGCTCAGTAGCAGGCTCCAATTGCGTAGCCAGCACACATCAGAGAGACCAGGAAGACGCTTCGGACAATCCTCAGAGCGCAAGTCACCCATCCAAGAAATCTCGGAGGAACAGATCGAGATCATACCACCGACTGCGGGCAATCATTCGAAGTCCGCACCTGGAAGCCAATATCCAGAACCAGAGTATGAGCTGCCCAACGAGCCCTGGCCCAAAGTTAGAGTGCGTTATCTACGACCAGCAATATGGTCGCTCGCTGTCGCTGCTGGCATCTTTTCTGGATCAGCGTACTATGAAGCGAGAAAGGAGATTGAACAGGCGAAGAAGTCCAACTGGTTTCAGGCACCACAATGGGGAATGCCATCGCAGTCACGTGCAGGACCGCCGGGTGCAAGTGAACTCGCGACTCAATGGTGGAAAGAGCTGAACCCTATCTCGAAGGTCACTTGGAGCATCATCGGAGCAAACAGCGCGGTGCATCTTACCAGTTTCCTTGTGCCTCGCTACTGGGACCTGTTGTGGCACTTACCGGCCCGCAATGTAAATTACACGAACTTTACATCGATGTTCGTGCATTCGGGACCGATGCACTTGGCAGTCAATATGTGGGCAACTTACAACTTTATGCTTCCTGTGGGCTACTCGCGCCTGTTCGAGGGCAATGCACCGCATGTTGGAGCGTTCTTCCTGGCAACCGGTGTCTTGTCTGGCTATGCGCAACACTTAACCACACTGTTCACAAAGAATAGGCGCATCATCCCAGAGATCTTCATCAGGGGTGGAGGGGCTTCCGGTGCTCTTTTCGGTATCTTAGGCGCTTTCTGCATGGAGTACCCAACTGCTCAACTCGGCATACTGTTCCTGCCTGTCCACTTTGAAGCGCAGTACTTCTTCCCTGCCGTCATGATGTTTGACCTTATTGGAGTCATCCGTGGCTACTCTTTCGTCAATTTCGGCCACGCAGTGAGTATCACATCTTAGCTCGAGACTTATAGCCGCTAATCGATCTAGGCTCATTTGTCCGGCGCTCTTATTGGCGTAGGCTACTCCTATTTCAACGGCAAAGACAACCTCTGGAAGCCCATGGTGCGGTTCTGGAAGCGCCGGCTGCAGAATGCGCAGTAGGACCTCGATCTCAGCAACGCTTGAGCAACCCACAATAATTGTACACTACCGGTAGTAGACTGTTTGAATAAGCATTACACAACGACACGCCGATATTTTGGGTGCCACGGCTGCGAACCATTATGGTTTATTCAGTCATATGCACGTTCCTGAGGCCTACCACGTCGCAAGGGGGCCTACACAACCAGTCGTGAGCGACGTGTACAAAAACAAAATACCGCAAGGGTCAACAATGGCCTGAGCTGCTCACCAACACTCAACCTTAGGTGCAATGTTAAAATCTGCGCATATACTTGATTTCCTCTCTTATAATTTCACAACCCTAAAGGCTTCACAACACCTTTACACACACTATCAACCCTCATTTTTGCAGCCTGTGGCCAATGAAGCACGATTTCGCATTCCTATCTCAACCTCGAGACCACCTGTGTTCCTCCAATCATACCCACCACACCATCCCCATCGCCACCCTACGACTTGAAGCTAGCGACAACAGACCATATTGCCTCTCATTATCCGCACCTTTCGAAAGATAGCTACCTTGAACTACTATCCCTACCCAATGCACCCCGCACAAGATTCCGCGCCACTTCAAACGCGCCACGACAACACGTCGAATCCCTCCAATATGCCGCTTGAGTGCAATGGACCAAGAGGAGAAAGGCGGTTCCATCCTACAAAAATAGTCTTCACCAATCCTGCAGCTCGGCTTGAACTAGTGCGAAGAGTCGACAGTGGCTTTGATGCCCCATCAGAGACGTCCAGTGTCGCATTCACTGAGGAAGTGGAGAGGGTGCGTGCTGTTCGGCTGTATCTGCACCAACATCGTGATCCCGAGGACGTATACGTGGATGAAGAGGAAGAAGGAGAACAAGACAGATGGGTGGATGAGGGAAACCTGGGCAGAAGATACAGGGATAGCATATGCATAGCATCCCCCTGGGAGGACCAGGCGGTTAGAGCCGGGAGGTACAGGAAAAGCAAGCTGGTGGTGATGAAGAAGTGGATCAAGAGGCAGCTTTTTCCTGAATCAGAAAGCAGAAGCTGATACTTAACGCTCTGTGATTGCGCGCTTGCGGTCACGTACAGTACTCGCAACAATACCGACGACACGATAAGCTTACAAGACGAATTCTTCGACAGTTCAAATACACGAAGTGCCTCTAGATAGGTGATGCGCTGCTCTAGATAGACTTTAATCGACATCATCAAATCCCGTATCCTCGCCGCCCTCGCTGGCATAGAGCTCTCGCAGACGTGACTTGAAACGATCCATCACACCGCCAGGCTGCGTCATCCGTGCAGCCACCTTCTTCGCAACTCCCTTCTCTTCATCTGTGAAGTTCTTGAAAACGTCGTCAAACTTGTATGGGATGTTCAGAGCCTTGTACGCCCACACCTTCATCTTCTTTTCGCAAGCAGTGCAGTACCATCGGCTGACCTTCTCAACCCCCAACTTCTTGACGCAACGCTTGTGAAAGATGCCCCCAAATTCGCACTTTCGATACATACAACTCACAAAGCCGTTGCCGAACTCCTTCTTGATCTCAGAGACCTTCGGCATAACCGCGGTCCGACAGTAGCATAGCTGCACCGATCCCTTCACGTTATCGTTCTGTTGCTGGATGCCTTGCAGCATCTTCGTAGTGAGTCCATGTTTGAAGGCCATGTTCTTGGCGAACAAGCGCTCAAATTCGATTTCCTGCTTTATGAGCGGACCACGATCATAGCCATCTAGAAATTCGGTATGTTCGCGCAGCAGACGAGGGGGCATGCTACCAAGTTTGGGCTTGTTCTGTAAGGTGTTAAGATCCAGGAAGTATGGCACAAGATCATCATCTACAAGCATTACACGGCCTTTGGTGAGGTCCTGCTGCTCATACATGGCCATTAGACGCCGGCCTTGGGCGCGATTGTACGGGCCCGCTGTACAAGGCTGCCTGCCAGGATACATTAGATGGCACTGGTCAAGCACTGGGTCAACACAAGAACAATCTATATAGTGAAGTCAGCGCGCAGGTCTGTCAAAGTGGATCATGACTCACGTGGCTCGTGAAACGGGCAATCGGGCACATCATGGCTCTCAAATCGGCATGATGAACCGTGTGAACATCCTTCGAAAGACTGAAGAAGCGGAACAGTCAACTGATCCACGGTAAACGCGCGCACGAACCGAATCCAGTGATCATGCTTGCCGTGGGTGGTGTGTGGTATCGAGGTAATGGAGGGGCTGGTCGAAGTGTTGACGACGACCTGCTCCGCTATGGCTACGATGCTTACATCGTCTTTACCGCCGTCGTTTAGCTCTACAACAGGGTCACCAAAGCTCTGAGGAGACATCTCGTCCGCGAGATTAGAGTCATCCTGGTCTGATGAGCTGGTCGGTGATTCTTTGCAAGGGTCGCGCACAGCTTGTCCGAAGCTCGCTTCTTCCTCTGCTGTAGGCCTCGATATCTCCTCGGGCGACTCGATCTTCTTAGCTTTGCGCTTTGTCTCGCGCTGTGTTTTCTTCGCCTTCTTTTGAGAGACAGCTGGATGCCCACCATCGGTATCTTCGATGGGCGTTATTAGGCGCTCGGGGCCTCGTAAGCTTGTCGTGAAATCTTCTCTGGGGGGTTGTACAGCGAGTGCGTCTAAGGGGATCGAAGGGAATCGAGGATTCTCTGCGGTCAAATTCAACGAAGGAAAGTGAACTTCGTCGATTCTACGAGCAAGCTGTCCAGGTGAACCAATACTTGTTGTCTTGTCCCATACTGGCTTGAGTGGCGTTCTCGAAGTTCCCGCAGTAGTAGATTTGACTCGCGGCCGCGACGGCGATAGTCCATCATCCTCTGGCACAGAGGAAGGCTGATCAAAGGGAATCTGCCGAGCCACGTCTCGTCGCAACCACCCACGATTGGCCATGCCAGCAGGAACTCTGTTCTCCTTGCTCTCAACCACCTTCAAATGTAGGATGGGGGGCTTCTTTGGGGCCGCATTCGGCGTGAGAGGCAACAAAGGTGCATGATACGGCTCTATGACTCTCTGGCCAAGACCGTCATCGCCGCTGATGCGGGTGTGGACGTGCTGTAGATGACGACGATCAGGACTAGATGTGGTCTTTAGGATGGGATTCGACGAGTCAATGACTTCGCTGGCTGAGTCTTAGTATCAACCGATAAATTTTGACGATATGAAACATACCTAGGTGACGAGACTAGCTCTTCGAAGGGCGATGAAAAGCCACTGGATTCGCTTGCCGAAGATATGATGCGCTCTCCTGTTTTCCAATCCTTCTCATTATATCGATCCTCGACGATGTTGTAGGCAGCCTTGTTGGTGTAGCGCAAGTAGCCCGCACGGCGCATCCGGACCTCCATCATGTCCTTCTTGAGGAGGACAAGGTCTTCGACAACAGCGTTCCTGAATGCATCGACCAGATTCTCAAAGGTTTTGAGCTCCTTGCCTTGCAGCCCGCGATTTCTGAGGTTGCGCTTAACAAGCTCAGTGATGCGGAATGTGTCAAGGACCCTCTCCACTTCGCTCTCAAAATCGACATCTACGTCAGGGATCTTAGCGAATTGCCTTAGGGCCTTGCGACTTGATTGGCTGTTGTAGACGTTGGCGTTGTAGCGGAGGTGTTCTTCAATCAATTGCATCTCCTCTGTGTTGGCCGGACTGGCACCGTCACTATTTGCCACATCTTCAGAGGGGTGGAGGACTGAATCAACGTATCTGATCTCTTCCTGCGTAACGAATTTCGTTCTGTTGGCCGCACGAGCAAGGCACTTGGCGTCTTTCCGCTCACGTTTGGAGATGGAGGTATCTTCTGGTGTAGGGCTGAGATTGCCGGTTTCGCCGTTGACCATTTGGCCTCGTCTTGGATCTCCGGGTTCTACGGGCACAATCGTCCAGTCAGATTCACCACAGCTTTCATATATGCTGCGCAGCTGCACTAAAAGGTCGTGGTGCCTCTTGTAGTGCCTACCAGCCGCTATGTCAGTAGAGCGAACAGCAAAACGCTAGAAATTGCTTGGGCTTACGCTTCGTCGATCGTGCCACAGTAATTACAGATGTGGGCTCGATTGCGCATGAACATCGCCTGCAACTCGAGTAAGTTCCCACCACAAAGCTGGAGTCCATAACGTACCTGATGGAAGCGGTGACATGGTTCACTGTGCGTACCAAAGCAACTCGCCCTCGCGCCTGGGTGGGAGAGGGGACGCTCACAGAAGCCGCAATGATGCTGTAGAGCTTGACTGTCTTCCCAGCGGAAGAGGAGGCTGTTCACCATACTGAACAGCGTGCGATCAAGAGGGAAGTACACGAAATGGCGAGGCTGGGTGAAGGGTGTTGTGCGTTGTTTGTGCAGAGCGAGAGGCGAAAAGATCTTAACGTGCTAGAATGGGGTAAGTCAGCAATTTCATAATGCGCAGTGGAAGTGAAGCAGGATAGAAGATACAAATTCTAGGTAGGCTGTGGATGTGGGGCGCAGATGTGGCAGGGTTCACTGGCGCCTGCTTCAGTTCACTTTGGCAGCCACCTGTATGGAAGGAACAACTTTGGATTGGAGAGATATGATATGGAAATTGTAACGACAGGGGCGGACTTTAGAAAAACGTCCATCGTAGCGACAAATCGCTCCATTTGCGCTCGGGACGACAAACGTCGCGATGGTAGAGAGAGCGATGCATCGCGGTTGGCTGCAGATGCAGTGCAGCGCCGCACTCCGAAGTATCAGGACGCAGCAGTCGAAACCTAAATCACATATCTGTCAAAAGGACATGATCATGCCTTTACAGGTCGGTAACCACACGTGCGCCAGCCCAGACGTAAGGATAGTTGCGCTGGTACCAATTCACACTGTGACTTGTTAGCGCGATCTCGTCTACAGTTGCCCCAAAGTACTTACAAGGTCTTGCGGCCCGCAATGCGCGGTATGGTCGCCCAGGATCCACCAAGCACAACGTTGTGCTTCCCGTCGAAGAAATCGGCCGTGTAAGCCGGGTACAGTTCCATTGGCTCGAAGCCGGCATGCTTCTCCAGCACAGTACTAGTCCACTCCCAAACACCGCCCAAGTCAGACTGGCCGCAGAGCATATTGCCCCTTTCGGATACAGAGACAGGGTGCCAGTGCTTAAAACCCACGTTGGTCCCTTCAAGGTCGACGAAGAGATTGCCGGGGATAAGGGTGTAACCATTGACTGCACCAGAGTCACCGTTTGACAAAGGCTTGGATGGTGGCGACTCGTCTACACCGTTGTTGCTGAGGTGCCTGTTGCAAATTAGCGACCATGTTGCTAATCGTGACTCGCTTACTCACCCGTTCACCGCTGGAATTGTGTTACCCAGAGCCTGGACCTCCTTACTCTTGGAAGTCTCCACGTAGTTGTAGATACTTCGCGCCTCTTCCATGGTAGGGATGCGTCCGCCCATCCACTGTGCGCAGCCGGCGATTTCATCATAAGAAGCAACGATAGGCCAATCAAGTGCATACTTGAGCGGCACCCTGCCGTACACCGTTCTCACAAACCTACCATCGGTGACGTCCGCCGCCGCGCCGTTTGTGCAGTGAAAGCAATTGACGGCACTGTCTCTCTTATTAACAGCACGTGCTGCATCGCTGAGGCACTGCTCCTCACACCAAGATGCAGGAACGGCTATTTTCCCGGTCTTCGTAAGGTACGCTGCATACTCGCCGTTTGTGATTGGACGAGCCTTAGCTTGGAACGATTTGACGCGAGCCAAACGAGCGGGTCTCTCATTGTCCCAGCCAAAGTACCGTTTGGTGGACATATCGTTGTCGGAGTCATCTAGGCCAATGTTGACGTCTTGTTCGGGTATAGTGAACCATTCGTTCTCCACCGCTGTTGTTGCTGATCGTTTCGCAAGAGCAGCGAAGTCAGGAATGGTGTTTCCCAGAGGTGGCAGGACCTTGTCACTTTGAACAAGCATATACAGGAGAGTCTCAAGGTGCATAGCTTCATGTTCAAAGCTAAGCCACATAGCGCGTGCAATGCGGTGACTGCTTTCCACAGCGCCTGACGTGTACAGTGTCTCGGCTCTCTCTCGTATCTTTTGTTGATGGATCAAGATTTCCTCAAGCGGTGGCCAAGTATCAGGAATCTCGGAGTGTGCGTGGCATTTCTCAGGGTCATCAACGTCCGGATCGACTCCACGTTCGAAGATCTGCCAGAAGTATGCAGGGTCCGTGGCCTTGCCATCAGTTGCTCGTGCCATGTGAATATCCAGGAAAGTGGGGATATGGCCTAGGTAAAAGATGCAGGCGTTGCGCAGGTTGATAGGTTTGGAGAGTAGCTCATCTGCAGGAATCATATGGCGAGTAGCAGCGTCCCATACTTTCCAAAGCTCAAGCCATTCTGCAAGCGTTGGCACTGGCTGCGCAGCGTAGGTCTCTGGCTTGGTGGGGAAGAAAAATGCGGGCTTCGACACGAAATGCAGTCCTAGAGCGCGGGTAAGTGACCTGAAAAAGCCGTTTTGGTAGGCGTCACCTACCGTAGTCACCTCTCTCATTGGACCAGACTGCGTTCTCTACAAGACCAGCACCCTCCCAGAGCTTCAGAATCTCCTCACGACTGTACTTGTAACTCTCTTCTATCCTGATCCGTTCGCCTTTGGGAATCTTGACACCTTCTATGGTGACAAGCTTCAAGGGTGAGACGAACGCGTGATGACGGCCAGCCTCTTTGTCGAATTCTCCGATGACCTCCCAGTCATCGAGCTTGAAAGTCTCATTATCCATGAGCCTGTTCGCGTGTTTGAGACCGTTCAAGATGAATTCGTGTGTCACGTTCTGCCTGTCGTTGTAGGCATGGTAGACACGGCTGGGATCCTTGCAGGAGTCGATGCCGATAAGCATCGTGTCACCAGTCTTGATAGCATCGCCGAATCCGGCAAGGAACGGCGCTGCTTCTTGTCGCTTGAAGTTTCCCAAGCTTGAACCCAGCCATAAGATGGTTTTGGGCTTATCCTTAACGCTGGAGGATTTCAGCCACTCCAGTGCATGGTCGTAAGTCCCGTGCAGACCGTGAGGCTTCACGTGTTTGTAGCCCTCTGCCAATAGCATCAGTGCACATACACGAGGCACGGGGATTGGGCATCTCTTGGCTGATAAGAGGTGTACCTGTGGAGCTGCAGGGCTGCGAGGCATCCGAAGTCAGGCACACTTAATGTGCACCTTACTTTAGGCTCCCCGAATCACCGATGATCTCCAATGTCCTTTGCACCACAACCCCTTCGTCCCTACTTTTGATGGAAAGGATGTGCATACCTGTAGGAATTTCGGAGAACGTTCTCTCCAGCTCTGACAATGAGAGATCAACTGCGTAATATTCCACGTCTTTTCCAAGGCGGTCAATGGCTTGCAGAAGAATGTTGACCTTTCGGAGGTTTCTGCAACTAACCATCAGTATCACCTGAGCGGGTACGTGGTCGGTCTGCCAAGCTTGACAAGCTGTACATACCCGCTTCCAAGCTCGACGAGAACCGAACCTGTCTGTACACGACGTGCGATCTGCTCAGCATACGCCTCCAGAACTTCGATCTCTGCATTGGTGAGGTAGTATCTCCCTATGTCAGCTTGTACTCAATGATACTTTAAACATGTGCTCGTACTCATCAAGGTAAGTGATCTTCTCAAACAGCCGCAGACCAGCCTACCGATGTCAGCAAGTTATGGAAGCTGTACAGATGTGTGACTTACCTCATCGTACAACAGGAGCGTGGGTAGCCTCTTCTCTCCACCGTCTTTTGGGTTCAATCCCTTCTTGATGTCGGCGACCATGTCAAAGTCGGTGGAGCCGACACGAATGTCGATGATCTCCGTTCTGCGAACCATGGTTCTGTGCAGTTGCGAATGCGATTTAGCTGACGGCTGAGTGATCCGTAGTCCGTAGGAACCGCTCTCTCAGCTATCTCGGTAGGCGATGATTGCGTGATATGTACTTATACTCTGTATGATGTTTCAGGTACAGACAGCTAGCTAGGTTGTTTCGTGGAGGAGTACCAGATAGTGGGGGGCTGAAGATGCTTAGTCCGTTGAAGCGGATGGTGTCGTCACAGGTCAGGAACGGGACCTTTAGTGCCTCTAATGAGTGTAACACAGGAAATTGATGAGCAAATCAGCAAGCAAGGTGTAGTCACGGTTGGCCGCGGTACGACGAACGTGCTGACACCGTCCTAGAGTGCCGCATATGATTCCACATCATATTTGTGAACCCCACATCGATATCCAAGGCTGTGACGGCTGGTTGCCATTCCAGACCCAAAGGTACAAGCGGCCGTCTGAAGGAGCCACATGTGTGATGTAATGACAACGTTAAGCCTTCCGAAGAAGTGGAAACGGTCGTCCGAACAACCTTGACCCCACATCTGGAGATTTCAAAGTTTCGGCCAGGAACACACCACCTGCTGTTAGAGTTTGTGAATTCGGGCCGAGACTCGCGCAAGCATCCCATCGTGCTATCCCGAGTACCTGTACCCCTGCGGCAAACGCTGCGTGCGGGGTCGGCAAACGGACAAAGAGCTGAAAGTGCCTCGTCTTAGACAATTCCCATCAGCGTGTTAGGCGCGTTATCCTGATGATTAACAGCAAACAGCAAAGAGCCAAGCTCTTACTGATAACGTTTACGATGCCTCAAAATAGTCATTCGTGATTCAAGCAGATGCGGACGGGTTGAAAGACTCGGCACGTGACTCAATGAGGTTCAATGAGGAGGTTGTTTGCTGAAGCTGCGGCATTGGTAATGATGGGTAACGATGGGAAGCACACGCATCTCAATCTCGTTGGGAGCGCGATTCCATCGAAGTAGCGTTGTGAGAGGATCACCTTGCTGGATGAGCATTGCCCTTCGCTCTCGTGTTCCTGTTCAGACGGAAAGGTTCCGCACCAACACCTGGCACCTGCGTTGGTGGGTCAAGACGTGACTGGTGTTGTCTCCACCTACCTCTTGGAGTTCCACAATTGAGCTAACTAACGCTTCCGAGACATTCATGCATGAAATAATGCCATGCTGCGCAGCGCGCCACAGGCTTAAGATGTTCTTCTATATACACAGGCGACCCACGATGGCTCCGGGCTGCGCGCGGTATGTTGGGGCAGCTTTGTCATTGCATTGATCACAAACGTCCATTACGACGCCTGCTGATACTTGACAGGGAGCCTGTATATTCCAGAGCTCTGATCAGTCCGTCTTCCTCCACTGAGAAATAACAGTAGCAATACGACTCTGCAGCAATGCGGCCCTGACGAAGGACAAGAATCAGATCGAGTCCTACTACTTGGTTTTCATAGTAGTACTGAGGCTTGCGCACGATGTCGTCACGTCCCTGGTGGCGTGCGTTTATCGATTTTCCCCCGCCCCTTGCAGTTCTCCCTGTCGACCCCTTTCGCAACGCCTTCACTTCTCGCTCTTTGCCTGAGGTCCCTTCACGTAGTGTGCTCTTGATACTCCATCATTTGGACAAGCTCTTCTGCCACGGGGTCTATGGCTGCAATTCACGTGGAAGATCGGGCATCAATAACGAATGTACAACGAACCTCACGTTATAGCCAGGGTTGACGCCATGTTGGCATTCAGACAAGGGCATAGGGTCTTGACCAGTCGTGCCTTGCTTCAACAAAGGAATCGCCGGCACGTCCTATGCGTCGACTGCAGTTGAATCACTTAATTCAAAGCAGAGCTCAAGCCGCTGTACGTCAAGGTCACAAGGTGTGCGAGAACTGCCGATCTTAGGTATTCATCACAGTGAGAAGCAGTCTGGCATCTTCCCCGTCACTGTGAACCTGAGAGCCACTTTCTTTGTGCTTGATATTCGGTAAGCCGCCATGGTAACAATGTTAACCTCAAAAGATCCCTTTCCTGTAAGCAGAACCAACGGTTATTACCCGCGGCTCCTGTTCGCCCTACAAGACGCCTCGGAGCTCCCAGGATTCCCAAAATGACGGCCCCTTGTGCTTTGTGAAGTCCGAATGGTGAATATCTGACGGAAGTAAGCCCATCCGCTAATCTGGCCATCGAAAGAGTTGCGCCACCACTTTCATCCGTATGCTGCAATTACCATTGCTGTGCCGGGCCGCGGAGCGGCAACGTCCACTTTGGGGCGGTCAAAGAGTTGCATCGAAGAACGAGCACGTCTAGATGGCGTTTGACCTCGACCTTTTGCCGCCTGCTTCTTCTTGTCAAAGGGTTACCGCTTGACTTACATGTTCTAGCTCATTTTCTCCTCTTAAACATTGTACCTACAAGCAAGAGCCCTTGTTACTGGCTTATAACCCCGTCTCAGCCTGAGACCTGTTGACTACTGCCCTGCAAGACTTGTCCTGACTCTTACTTTTGCATCATCGGCGGTATTATACCATACACATCATGCAATTCGAGCCCCACCCTATGCCAGGACCATATGACCACCTCCCGAAGATCTTTTCTTAGAGCCCATACGGTTACGGGATTCCCACATCTCTCCCTTACGACTTGAGTAGGCTTTACTATAAGAAGAACATTCTGTCGAAGGGGCTTGCGGAATGTGTCACGTACTTGAAAGCACTGTGTGAAAAGCAAGTCAGATTCGTCCGACAACTCAATGTGCAATCTTCGCTCCTGCAGAAGAAGAAGAAGAGATCGCAGCAGACCAAACGACACCTGGATATCGAGATCAGGAACCGACAGCTAGCTGAGCAAGCCTATTACAACAATCTGCAAGCTTGTGAGACGAACATATACCTTGCCAACATTAAAGTGTACAATATGAGCTATGCATCCTTGCAGGCGTTATGTTCCACGTCCACGCCGATCTTGTACACACCAACAATCTGCTCAACGTCTGGATCAGACGTCACGGGCCTCACTTGGGAGGGGTGGACAGACGAAGCTTTAGTCTCACCCTTCCAGAAGAAGAGCAGTAACCCTTTCTTCGTTGACGACCTTGCCCCGGATGCGTGTACAGAAGATCTCAGCCGCGATGCAGCCCTTTCCAAAAATGCCAAGCGTCCTCCACCATTCTGCCGGCACGTTGTCGAATTACCGAACTCGATGCCTGTCTCACCGAACACTGCACACTCGCAGTACAAGCGCTTGTCATTCCTCACCCCTGTAGCTCCTGTGTACAAGCCTGCATACTCTGCTTTCGTAGAACAGAGCTCTCGTGCTCCATCAAAGCTCAAGAGGTTCAGTATCTTGAGCTCAGCAGCTACGAATACCATCGAACTTCTTCAGAAGCAATGATTCAGCGCCGCAGAGATAGTTCCCGTCATGGAACGGTTCGGTATCGTTGCATCGAGTCCACGCTATCTGCCTAATCATCAAACATGGGGCCATGCAGCCTCGCAAAAATGTCCACAAAAGGATGCTAGGCCGCCAATGAACAGACAAAGGATCAATTCGGTCTAACGGAAGGCAAAGCCTGGTATTATGCCATGCATCGTCATGACGGCAATTCAGTAGCATAACTCATTTCAGCAAGTGTGTTGGGTGGGTGTCTTCGAAACGCTTTTCCATTGGCTGCCTGTTTGCGGCAGCCGTAGCATTGCAGCACGGCTCTGGTAGAAGTTCTTTCTCTACAAAGTCGGGAAAATAGGATCTGGAACAAAAAAATGCTTGTAAAGTGAGTTGGTTAGTCTTATAATTGTTGTATACAACACTACAACGAGATCCTTTGGCCGTCGTCGCTTGCGTGTTATTGTACCCGGAGCCGCAGGCACAGGGGGCAGCGATGCCGCTGCCCCACACTGCCCCACAGCCGCATCATGGCCTATTGCTCGACAGCACGTTCGAGAAAGAACCACCTCTTCATCAACGCGTTTGTTCAACATCAAACACGTCTGCTAGAGTTCAACACTCTAAGCTTCTCGCTATATCTCCCTACGACCATCCTTTATTCATCGCCATACAAAGCTTCGCGCAGCCACGGCAGCCTTGCGTGCTGAGCATCCGGCCCACTCAGAATCCCAGCAACGGCCTGCAGCCCGAAGCCAAACCTCGCATAGATAGCGGCAAAGCACGCACACCTGTTAAGCGTAGCTTAAATACCCGTCAACAAACCCCTCCTTGGATCTGCGCAATCCTAATTGCTCTCTCAAGTTGTTTCGACACGTCTTTTAACATGACGGATGTCGGCAATGGCCGAAAGGCCGACGGTAGCCAGCTGAGAGAGCGGCCTTCAGCTAAGCCGATGCACATGCCAGACGCTGAGGCTGCCAAACAAAAAGTTTTGGAACTGAACGAGCAGGAGGACAGCAAGAGCGAGCGAGAGAAGAAGACGTATGGTCGAACACCAGATGGCACAGGTAAGTATCAATCTTGCCATGCACGCCGTAGACTGGTATCATATTTCACCCCACGCTCCCTGTCTTCGCATGTCACAACTGACGGCTGATGTGTGTAGTCTTCATCGTGCCGCACACCCACGACATGGTGTCGCAGCTGCTCTCGCCTTCGCAACCAAAAAACTTGTCCGACCTAGCAGTCCTCGCTGTGCTCGCAAGCTTGATCTCAACTCTCTACCTACTGCCCAAAAGCGCCCGCATACCAATCTTCGCCGTAATTTTCCTGTTCTGGCGCGCCGCCTACAATGCAGGCATTGGCTGGCTTCTCGATGTCCAATCCAAACACAACCGCCTTGTCCTTTGGGCGAAGAACTCACACATCTTCGAGAACCCGAAGATAGGCAAGAACCCACACCCCACAATCTTCAAGTTTCTCAAGAGAGAGATGGAGACCAAGATTCCCCAGGACTACAATTTTGAAGAAGCTCCACTTGAGTACAACACGTGGCTCGTCTTCAGGCGCGTTGTAGACTTGATCCTGATGTGTGACTTTGTATCCTACTGCCTCTTCGCCGTTGCATGTTTCCACCGCCCAGAAGAGAGCTGGCTGTTATTTATACTGCGGTGGACGACCGGCATCGTTCTATTCATCTTCAACTTGTTTGTCAAGCTGGATGCTCACCGAGTGGTGAAGGACTATGCTTGGTATTGGGGAGACTTCTTCTATCTGATCGATCAGCGTTTGACGTTCGATGGAGTCTTCGAAGCAGCGCCGCATCCGATGTACTCGATTGGGTACGCTGAACCCATTTTTTGGATTGGAGTAAGCTTGTGCTAAACGTGAACTTCTAGGTACGCTGGCTTCTACGGCATCGCCCTGATGATGGCAAGTTACAAAGTGCTCTTGATTTCTATCGTCGCGCATGCAGCACAATTCGCCTTTTTGATCAAGGTTGAAGAGCCACACATTCAAAAAATCTACAACCCAGCACCACCTCGCCGAACGCGCCACAACTCCGGGGATATTACCCAAAAGCACCGTCCCACGTCAAGCCAGTCCGATCCCATTGACCCCGAAGCGCCAATCGATCTCGTCCAGCAACCTGCACCAATGCATAGCATCGTCGGTCCGCAGAACACGGACTTCCATCGCGCCATCGACGTTGCGGTAGTACTCATTTCCTTCTACATGTTCTGTCTGGCGACGCTGACACCAGATACCGGCCTGGTGCGAACCTTCTTCTTCATCAATGCGTTCGTGTGGCGCTTGTGGTATGTGCTAGGTTTGGGCTATATCCTCGACCGTCAATCCAAGAAGAAGAACTGGACTCGTCACTTCATCAAGTACGGTGACACCAAAGAAGAGGCCTGGCGTCAGTGGAAGTCTGTGTAAGTAAACGTTTCCATCTACAGATTGTGAAGAACAACTTTGCGAAGCTGTTTGGCGCTTACCTGTTGCTTAATGCTCCAGCTGTTTTCAAGGACCGTTGCTGACGATGATATGAACTACAGGTACCATCTCAGCATGACGATGTGCCACGCTAGCTTCCTAGCTGCGGCTTGGAAGATGTACACACTTCCTCCTGACTGGTTCTATGACCTTACCGCATTCAGACTCGTCCTTGGTGCTGGCATGATTGCTCTCCATATTTGGACCGCTGCCAGCATCTACGATTCCCTCGGCGAGTTTGGATGGTTCTGCGGCGACTTCTTCTTCGACCCACCGCCCAAGAACTTGACCTACTCTGGCATCTACCGCTTCCTCAACAGCCCTGAGCGTGTGCTCGGTATGGCTGGCATCTGGGGTGTTGCTGTGATCACGTGGACTGCACCGATCTTCTACCTTGCAACGACTGCACAGGTCCTGAACTTGGCTTTCTTGCACTTCATTGAGCGACCTCACATGACCAAGGTATGTCTTCTCCCTCGATCGAGTTCGGAGCGTAACTGACACCAACGGAGCTGTACGGTCAAAAACTTCGTCAGACTTCTGGCGTTAGCAAAACCGTTCGTCAAGCCCTCCCGAGCCCGGTCCGTAATTGGCAATCTGCGGCTGATGAGTACATCAACTCTACAGTCGAGTTCATTGAGGAAGTCCTGGAGAGTGTCAAGCCCAAGCTCGCAGCCGGAGTTGGTACATTCGTCAAGGATACCGCTGCACTGTTCAAGTCATACCCGGCACGTATCCAGATCACTCGTCTTTCGCCCGATCTTGCTGGTTACGACTCGAAGCAGTACAAGCTGGAGGTTCAGGGCACACTTTCGGCGCCTGCCGTTGAATATCAGAAGAACGGCGGGCGCGAAGGTGAGTTGGCTCGGACACCTGCCACTCGCACGAGCAAATTCAAGACGTTGGCGCTGGAATATGGCGCACCGATTAGGGTCCGCTGGGAGGCGCCCCTGAACCACAGCAAGAAGGACTGGATAGGTCTCTACATGGTTGCCGACAACCAGTCTCGCAAGATAACACAGCTGAGTTCGAATGGACGCTGGATAGCCACTAACGCCGGCATCTACGACTCTGTCCGCGCCGAACAAGGCATCTTGGTCTCAGACAAGCTCGTAGCAGCTGCATCTGACAGCGAAGACGACTTTGATCATTACACTGGCGAGGTCGAGTTCCGTGGCGACAAGCTTTGGTGGACGACTGGTGTGTTTGAGTTCCGTTACCACCACGGCGGCAAGCACAATGTCATGGCACTGTCCCAAGCGTTCGAGATGCGCATTCCCAGGTTCGACGAGGAGGATGTCGAGGTCGACTCCCATGGCACTGTCCACCGCGCCGTGGAGCAGGCACTTCTCCCCGTGATTCAGAACTGCTTCGACCGCGAGCCCGAGATCGCACCGGACACGGCCGAGGAGTCCTTCGGGAGCCTGGTCGAGAGGGATGGCAAGTTTGCGAAGAGAGTCGTCTTCGCTGTCCACCAGATGTTCGGCATCGAATTCGCGCCCGAAGTGGTCCAAGCCGACGGCAACGTGCGGAATCTGGCCTGGCGCATCTGCAACGCTAAGAAGGTCCTGGCGCCTTACAGCATGACAGCCAGCCATGGCAGGAACACGCCTGACGGGGCGAAGTTTTAGCCTGCTTGGCTGCCACTGGACACGGCGGTCGACGCAGCGGAACACTTGCTAGAGTAGACGTGACAGGAACGAGGGTGCATTTTCTTGCTGATGTTACACGGGAAAGATGGCTAGAAAAGTGCAGATGCATTGGTGGTGTTGGGTTCGCACGTATGTGAGAAGAGTAATTCGAAAATAACATCAGCCATTGAGGAGGTTGAGCTGAGACAGACTATCGTGGAGATTAGGAACGATCTTCATCGCCGCTCGCGCTGTTTTGCCATCTTTGGCCATGATTCGCAGCCGTGCTCGGGCTGCGGCAACCTCGACCAACAGTACTGAATATCTCCGTCTCAACAAATCATTCCTCAGTGCCTGCCACTCGTCCCAAGCGACACCGGCGCGTCTGTGGATCCCCGAGCTGTGCCGTGAGAGGCTGAGGAGGCGCAGCATGTGACCAGGCAACGTTATCTTATCTGATGTGGATGGCAATGCACGACGAGTCGTGAGCGGGCCGTGCCCAATCGGCAGTGGTGGCTTCATTACCTCGGCCTGGCCTGAAGTGGTGATGGCATGCACCTGGACGAGAGCATCTTCTGGAATCGAGACGGCGCCATTTCAGCTGCCTGACGCCCCATTGCATGCACACCTGTTTCCGGTTTATTCTCGACGCATGCACAATAACTTCTCGACGCCGTATAGCAAACGTCTTTGCACTACCTCGTCACACCGCGATTGCCACCGGGGGCCTGAAGCGGAGCCGCACGACTGACGTGCTCCCACGACCACGCGACATCGAGTGTGACAAAGCACTCTCCATACAGCCTCTGCGCTTCAACAGCAGCCTCTGAGCTTCAACAGCAGCCCCTGAGCTTCAACAGCACCCTCGGCACACTCTGAGCTTCCACCGCCATCCACCATGGGCAAGGGCTCCAGCAAGCCGCCAGGCACCAAGGTGCTGCCGCTGATCCCGCTCGCGCCGCCGCTCGCGGTGCTGCCCGGCACCACAGTCAAGATCCCCATCACGAACCGGTCTGACGTGGCGGCCATCCTCGCCAAGATCTACAGCATCAGCGCGACGGCGAGGCCCGACGCCGCCATCACGGTGGCGTGCGTGCCGCTCAACTCCAAGGCGGTCAACCCCGTCGACGGGCGGCTGCTGGTCGCGGGCGGCGAGGGCGGCGACCCACGCGGCTACGAGAGCGACCCCGTGCAGGCGGCCAGACGGGACGTGTTCGGGTTCGGGTGCATTGCAAAGGTCACGGGGGTGCAGGGCCGGCGGCAGGGCGACCTGAGCCTGGTCGTCGAGGGCCTCGAGCGCGTGCGCATCGTCGACGTGGTGCAGGAGCGGCCGTACCTTGAGGGCGACCTGGCGCCCGTCGACGACTTCATCGACGTGGCCGACGTCCAGCTCGAGGACCGCTTCGGCCGCCTCAAGCAGCTGTCGCGCGAGCTGCTCGCCCTCGTGCGCCTCTCGGCCATGCTGCCGCGCATGCCCGCCGTCACCCTGTCGCCCGTCGTCGCCCGCCGCCTCGAGCTGTACATTGCACGCAAAGACGTGTCTGACGCCGGCGCCCTGGCCGACTTCATGGCCAACATTGTCGACTGCTCGCACGAGGAGAAGCTGCGCGTGCTGGCCGCCGTCGACGCCCGCGACCGCGTCGACCGCGTCATCGAGATCCTGCAGCGCCAGATCACCAACATCCAGAGCGCCACCCGCGTCGTCGTCACCGCCGCCCAGGGCCCCGCCACCGGCCTCGACCGCGACCAGCTGCGCCGCATCCAGCAGCAGGCCCTGGTCCGGCGCGGCAGGTCCGGCGACGGCGCCCCGCCGGTCTTTGGCCCAGGCTTCCCCGGCGGCGGCGGCGGCAGCCAGCAGGGCGACGCCGACGAGCCGAACGAGCTGGACGAGCTGAAGACGCGCCTGCAGGCCGCCCGCCTGCCGCCCGACGCCGACAAGGTCGCCCAGCGCGAGCTGCAGCGCCTGCAGAAGATGAACCCGGCCCAGGCCGAGTACCAGGTGTGCCGCAACTACCTCGAGAACCTGGCAGAGATCCCGTGGTCCAACATGACCGTCGACGTGCTCGATGGCAGCACGCTGGCCAAGGCGCGCAAGCAGCTGGACGACGACCACTACGGGCTCGACAAGATCAAGAAGAGGCTGCTGGAGTATCTCGCCGTGCTCAAGCTCAAGGAGCAGGCCAACCGCAGCATCGACGACCAGATCCGCGCCCTGACCGAGAGCCCTGCAGCAGAGAGCGACCACCGCGAACCCGTCGAGCACAAGCAGCTGCAGCCCGCCAAGGAGCAGTCCGACGAGGAGAAGCAGCTGCTGGAGAAGAAGCGCATGGTCGACAAGTCGCCCATCCTGCTGCTCGTCGGCCCCCCCGGCGTTGGCAAGACGTCGCTGGCCAAGTCGGTCGCCACTGCGCTTGGCCGCAAGTTCCACCGCATCTCGCTGGGCGGTGTGCGCGACGAGGCCGAGATCCGCGGTCACCGTCGGACGTACGTCGCAGCCATGCCTGGTCTCGTCGTCGGCGGCCTGAAGAAGGTCGGTGTCGCAAACCCCGTCTTCCTCCTCGACGAGATCGACAAGCTCGCTGGGGCCAACCACAACGGCGACCCTAGCGCCGCCATGCTCGAGGTTCTCGACCCAGAGCAGAACCACACCTTTACAGACCACTACGTCAACATCCCCATCGACCTCTCCAAGGTCCTCTTCATCGCCACCGCAAACTCCCTCGACACCATCCCCGCCCCGCTGCTCGACCGCATGGAGACCATCGAGCTGTCAGGCTACACAACCCTCGAGAAGCGCCACATCGCCACCCGCCACCTGATACCCAAGCAAATCACCACCAACGGCCTGCGCCCGTCCGACCTCGAGATGCCGACAGATGTTCTCGACAAAATCATCACAGCCTACACGCGCGAATCCGGCGTCCGCAATCTCGAGCGCGAAATCGGCTCCGTGTGCCGCAGCAAAGCAGTCGAGTACGCCACCTGCGCCGACACAGACACACTCGCCACTTACTCCCCGACCGTGACCCTCGCCGACCTCGACGCAACCCTCGGCATCGAGAAATTTGCCGAAGAGCTAACAGAGCAATCCTCGCGCCCAGGCGTCATCACAGGCCTCGTCGCCTACTCCTCCGGCGGCCAGGGCTCCATCCTCTTCATCGAGATCCTCGACATGCCCGGGTCCGGGCGCGTGCAGCTGACAGGCAAGCTGGGCGACGTGCTCAAGGAGAGCGTCGAAGTGGCGCTGACGTGGGTCAAGGCGCACGCGTTCGCGCTCGGGCTCGCGGACCAGGGCGCCGACATCATGAAGAAGCGCAGCATCCACGTGCATTGCCCGTCTGGCGCGATCCCAAAGGACGGGCCCTCCGCGGGGCTCGCGCACACCGTCGCCCTCGTCAGCCTCTTCGCTGGCCTCCCTGTCCCACCCACCCTGGCCATGACCGGCGAGGTCAGCTTGAGAGGCCGCGTCCTGCCTGTCGGCGGCATCAAGGAGAAACTCATCGGTGCGCTGCGCGCGGGTGTCGAGCGCGTCCTGCTTCCTGAGGCGAATCGCAAGGATGCGCGCGAGTTGCCCGACGAGGTCAAGGAGGGTCTGGATATCAAGTTTGTGTCGCATATTTGGGAGGCGCTGGGGCTTGTCTGGCCCGAGAGGTGGGAGGGCGCTGTGGGCGTTGACGAGAGCAGGCTGTAAGCTGCAAGCTGAAAGTTGTGAGCTGTGAGCTGTGGCCCCTGAGCTGTGAGTGTGTTCTGTAGTGGACGCTGGTGTTTGGATGTCTTGGATTGGATTTAGCGTTTAGCATTGCCATGTCTCGTTTCTCGCTTCAGGTTGCAGAGCCTCTCCTTCTCCCGTCCCTCCTTCCCTTCTTCGCACCCTCTCGTCTCTCTCGATGTATCTCACCCCTCCGTTCTTTGTGCACTCGCGTTCGTCGCTGGCAACATACACTACCATGATGTCTTCTCCTGCGCAACAGCAGTTCTTCAATGAACTATACACGCTCCCCCACGAGACAATTCTATCTCTGTGTCTTTTGGCTGGTCCCCTGCTAGCCCGGGGTCCACACGTTACCTACTCCGTTCCATGCGGAACATCTGCCGGTGTTCACGTCTTGGTCGTCTTGCTCGCTCGCTTGTTTGCGTGGAGTGGCTAGACCTGGAGTGGGGCGGAGTGGCGTGCAGACGTGTTCAGGTGATCATACGCTGCCTCTCTGTACCCCCTCTGTTTTTCCCCAGTCGCTGGTATGACTGTGACTGCGGTTTAGGACGATGCAGACGAGCAGAATGCATCCGTCTAGCTCCATCAAACGGCATCACCAACCGTGTATTCCTTCAAGGGCGGCACGAACCCAGCCGTACCGACACCAAGCCAGGTCTCAAACGCACGCTGTAGCAACACTGCTTTATCCGAGAACATCGAGTGGAGGAGATGGAAACAGCGCCCAGGTGGACGACTCTAATGTACACCATACACCTACCCAGTACCATGCTCAGGCTGAGGCAACTCACACAAGACACCACATCGAAATCGAGCTTCGCGCCATCTCACTCCCGCATCTATCTAGCATGTGCACTGTTCGCAAGAGTATCGACGGCGGGAGTATGGGCCTTTGCTTTGGTTTGGCGCTTGATCTAGGGAATCTGGTGCAGTCCGGGCTCGGGATTCGGTCTTGCGAGCTGGCACGGCGGGCCTGCGCCACTGCGTTTAAGAACCCACGGAATGTGACAAAGCGCAACTCTCCGCCGCAGGCTACTATTCTGCGAGCATCGCGTTTCGCGTGATCTGGTCGGATAGGGGGTTTTCATGCTGAAATCAGGCTGGTGTAGGGCCTGAGACGGGTTAGGGTGAGGATGAAGTGAGGTGTGAAGGTGATTGCGAAGCCACAAGATGACGCACTCGAGCTTTCGTCGAGCCATATATCCCCCATCTACCCCAGAACCTTGATCGCAACAATTCCTCTCTTCGTCTCCTACCCACTATCTACTGCGCGGTCAGTTAATTTTCTGCGTCGACAATGCCTCCACGCCTTCCGGGTCAAGGCATGAGCCTGTCGGCCGTCATCGGCTGGGGGAGATTCCACTTCAAGGATGACTTCGTCAAAATACCCACGCCCTCGCAGTTCAACCGGAAGACTGTTCACCCATCGGGATATGACAAGTCGCTCGAAGCCATCATTGTAGGCACGGCTTTCGAAGAGGTCCGTCCATACTTTCGCGCCACCGTCGATGTCCTAGCCTGGCTTGAACATGGCCATGTCGAAGTGGGCTACATCTCGCAGGTCGGCAGCGACTTGAACATGGTGCTTTACCAGAACCTCGTCGACAGTCGCATCGCCTTTGCCGAGCCGTTCTCCTGGATACTTCAAGCCGGTAACGAGACGGCAGTGCGACACTTCGATGCTTTCATCCAGTACGCCGTTCTTTCACGGAAGGGACGACTCAGGGCTGTAAGCGCATGTGCTATCCCCGCCTTCAGGGAGCATTTCCCTGCTGCTTGTCGTGACATTGCGCTTGTCGCCAACCAGAGACTTGCAGAGTGGAACAGCATCACCGCGCCGCTGGATCAGAATGAGACTGTGTCCCTGAAAGTCGAGACGAATCCAGTCGAAGCACCGTCCACCGCGACTGTCTCTCCGCCACTTCCTGCACAGAACAATATCGCAGAGCTCCCGACGCATCCCATAGAGACTGGGGCACGCGGTGAGATAACAGAGGCTGTCTATCAGAGCCAGATTCTTGCAGAGTACGCTGCTTCAGTCATCACGCTCACGAGGAAGTTGAACACGATCACAAGGCTGCATGCGTGTGAGACGCAACAACTCCATTCAAAGATCCGTAGTCTGGAGAAGAGCCTCGCTTCCGCATCAAAGGACGTGACGAAAGCGAAAAGGGCGCTGAAGAAAGCGCAAGACAAGACCAGAGCGGCGCAAGACAAGACTAAGCAGGCGACAAAGGCGAGAGCGCAGCGCTCCAAAGCCAATAGGATCTGCGCAAGACAGCAGAACGACCTCGCGGCTTGGACGGACAGGCACGAAGCACTGGCCGCAAGCTTGGAAGGCAGGCGCCAGGTGGCAGTGGCCTAGGAGGCCGAGCACAGGAAGTTGAGGGCTTCTTTGGACGCTATGCTCGGCGGTAGTGGGCAGTTGGGATGTCAGATGCGGGCCCAGATTAGAAGTGTGGTGGGGCAAGAAGATGGGGTTCGGGCTGCTGGTCAAGGTGTAGGTCAAGGAACCTTTTGGTCCGGGCAGATTGTGTCCAGGCACGACTCGTGATTTCTGAGACAGAGAACTGGGATTAGGGTGCCGAGACGCGTGGCTCACGTCCAAGAGGCGGTCTGATTGAGACAGCAAAGTGGATCACATTCACGAAGGATTGTATGTACAAAGAACGAGATCCATCCCACTTTACTCATGCAATACCCAGCGGCCCTCAGGCTTCCCTCATGCTGACAGCTATGGTGTGCGAATTTCACTTCTTGAGCAAGGGTTTAGAAGGTGACAACCCCAACACCAGCAGACTGGGCAACAATGCTGCAAGCGTCGGCAGCAGCGTCGGCAGTGTACGCGTAGCTGGGAGTCCAGGTGCCGACCTGTGTGATCTGGGTGGTGGAGGAGGTGAAGAGGTTGTTGCGCTCGTTGGCGAAGCCCTCCACCTTAGAGTCGAGGTTGGTCACGATGGCACGGGTGACGCCAGTGAACGAGGTGTTCTCAACAAGGACCTGCGCGCCCATTCGGGAGTTGACACCGGAGATGCCGCCGTTGTAGCACGAGCTGTAGATGTGGGCGGTGCCGAAGCGGACCGAGGGGAGACGCGAGTTGACGTTCGTCCAGTCGTTGTGGTGGTAGGTGACGTGCAGCTTGCCCGTGTCCTCAGCGCTATTGCTGTCCGAGTGACCGACGAGGGAGCCCTTCCACTGTGGTCATGTTAGATTACTGGACAGACTCGGGACCCGTTGGACTTACGTGGTCGTGGAATTTGTTCCAGGAGAAGGTCAAAGAGTCGGCGCCGTGCTTGGCGTCGAGGAGACCGTCGTAGGTGTCCTTGTCACCGGTGATACCGACGGAGGAGAAGTCGTTGTGGTCAATCCAAACACGCGTGGCTTGATCGATGTCTGCGCTATTGTCAGCATATGCAATGAAGTTGAGGGTAGATTGGCTATGTACCGATAAGGTCCTTGCCCGCAGGGGCGCGGAAGAACTTGATGTTGCGGACGATGACATTGTCAACTTTCCTGATCTGGAGGCCACCGTCTGTGAGACCAGCAGTGGAGCCAACACCAAGGACGGACGTGTTTGCAAGGATCTTGACGATGCCGCAGCCGGTGAGAGTGCCCTGGATCTTGATGACACCGCCGATCTTAGCAGCGGCAGTCAAACCAGCGCAGTCTGACACAGTAGTACCAGCACCAGATCCACCACCAGTCGTGCCAGCGGCGAAACCAACAAGCTCATCAACGGCGGCAGCCCGCTTCTCCAAAGGAGCAGCCGAGACGGCACCAGCGGCCGCGAGGACAGTAGCAACCTCGAAGAAACGCATGTTGATGGTTGATTGATAGAGAATGTAGTTGAAAATGGAAGTCTCGAAGAGAATGGAAAGAATGAACAGAGATCAACTCTTAGTGCTTGCTGGATAATCTGTTGGTGATGGCGGAGCAGTTTCTCTTATAGCGGAATGGTCGTGATACCAAGAGGATACCAAGAGCCGATGTACTGACATGATCTCCATGGACAACCCCCCTTAAATATTGCACGACGAGAACACCTCTTGGCGATCTGACCATGTAATCCACTGTACTCTTCCCCAAGCTTTTTAGATCTTCCAGTTCATCCACCATTCGTAGAGGAGTACAACATGTCCGTTCCTCAAAAGGAAAGTATCATGGCGTATACGATATACCTACGTGTGTTGTGCAGCTGTGCTTACCAGACGCATGACCCAATAGTTTCTGACAATTACACCCCGGATTTACTAATTGCTTATGCAGCTAGCGATCCTAATCGGTGTATAATGGAAACATCAATCTACATTTCGGCGCCACTTGTTGGTAACCTGGAAACGAAGCTTGGCGATGAGGATAGAAAAGTCCCACCAATAGGAGAATCTTGCAAGCGCTGAACGTATATTGTCATGGTGAGATGTTATTGAAGAGACATGGCGAGAACAATCGATGGTGAAGGCTACGAATTCGAAAAGTATAATCCGACCATTCGCCTGTGTACAGTGTGAGGCAGGAGCTGTAGAGATTTGTGGGGAAAGACGGCTCGAGTTTTGATCCGACATGCAGCTCCGACGCTATAGCTAAGCAGGCTAGGTTGCACGTGCGCTCTCGGAGGTTTCTTGCGATCCTGCTCTTCATCGCTCCGAGTTTCCCACGCCTCACAGCCAAGCCCAGCTTGCAGCACCGTATTGAGCTTGTTGCCAGTTACCGCATCGAAAAGCTGAGCCTGCTCATTCAAATAAAAGATCAAGCGGACGGTATTGGCTACTATTTTTCACCTACATCCACCGACTTGAACCGCGTGAAGACGTGACTACCTCAGCAGCTCTGGCAACGTGAACGCGCGCAACATAGGCCCGAATCCACAGTCAAGATGCGTTGCGCCAAGAGAGGCGCTTGCTCCGTTCCGCTGAAGTTAAGCTCATCGCGCCAAGATCGGGGCATCTACGTAGCGAAAGCGCGACCCCTTAATGTATCATGTTTCGCGAGGTATATCCAAGCGCCGGCTCCATAGCGTCGAAATCCTACGCCAACTTTACACAGGCAGATGATTCGCACTCGGCTTCGCTCTTGAGTCCGAGCCCGCTCTTTCGACGACATCATCATCTGGGTGTCGCCGCGGGCTCGTAGCCGACTTACATGAAAATAGTTGACAGTCCACGATGAACGCTGATAGCATCGTGTTGAAACCCCGATCCGCGGATGGATTGCGTTCGGTGGAAGTTGCCAACGCCTTGTTCCAAACCTCGCCATCAGCCTGCATGGACGACCGGCGGCGGGAAGCATATTTCCACGTCAGAATGTAAGCCTACATGGTGCTATTTTGGTTCCTCGAAGACCCGCCGCAGTATAAATCGAGCAGAGTCTCTCGTGCTGTGGAGATGCGCAAACGATGCGTTCGAGCGTCTCCTTAGCGGCGTCATTCGTACAGGCTCGTATCGCCGTATATCGCCGTATATTGCCGTCGGTTGTCGCGAGGGCACGTGGGGAGGCCGTGGCACCGCAGCCTCTTGAAGCCTGCGAAGCTTAGTAGAATTTGTCTTATGAGACTTGGCTATCTGCGAGTGATCGCCGTCGTTGCCAGCAACAGAAGTGCTGATGGTACGCCAGCGTCGGTCTCGTTCTTCGATTTTGCGCCCGTGCGCTATACGCGTATCCGGTCCAACAACTGGAGCCTCTCTGAAACCTTTATAAAGTACAGTTGAGCCGCAGATGGAAGGGAGAGACCATAATAAACCACGTAATGGACACGACGAGACGCAGACCCGACAGCACACAGGCGCTGATCCCCGTATGGGCGGAGTACGACACTGACACGGAACCAAGTGCAGCTCCACCACTGTACAGCATAGAATCATTCGCCAGCCAAAGACCTAGACCAAGCCGACCCAGTTCAACCCAAGAGTACGCACGTGAAGTACCATCAATCAATGCGTCAACTCCATATCAAAGTACTGGCCCGGCAAGTGCATCCAATTCGCTTCTGGAGCTAGATGCTAGAGATAGCTCGATATCTCTGCCCGGTGATACTGGTGTCACATGTATGTACAGTTCTTGATACTTGCGCGCAGTTGACTCACCGTGCGCAGCCGATGGGCGTATAAAAATCGACCTCAAGTCCCAGCTCACCAAGACACTCGTCAAGCTTGTCCCGGAGAAGACCAGGGAACCTTTCGAGCCCAGCCGACGACTATCCACTGTTTATCGAGGCTGGAATATCCGTATGAATATCGTCATACAAGTCGTAGGCAGCCGCGGTGATGTACAACCGTTTGTTGCGCTAGGTCAAGAGCTTCAGAAGCACGGGCACCGCGTTCGGCTGGCGACTCACAACGCCTTTGAGGGGTTTGTCAAGAAATCCAATCTCGAGTTCTACCCCATCGGAGGCGACCCGAAAGAGCTAATGGCCTATATGGTCAAGAACCCCGGCTTGATTCCGTCAATGAAGAGTCTTCGAGAGGGCGACGTCAAGCGCAAGCAGATCATGGTCGGAGAAATGCTCGACGGCTGCTGGAAGTCATGTGTGGACGCAGACGTTTACTCACAGGAGCCGTTCGTTGCAGACGCCATCATCGCAAACCCACCTAGCTTCGCCCACATACACTGTGCCCAAGCACTTGGTGTCCCACTCCACTTGATGTTCACGATGCCCTGGAGCAGTACAAGAGCGTTCCCGCATCCCCTTGCGAGCTTCAAAGCCGGGGAGATGGACCCGGCACTCATCAATTACGCATCTTACGGGATCGTAGAGTTCCTCACATGGCAAGGCTTGGGGGGTGTCATCAACAAATTCAGAGCCACGCTGGACCTCGAGCCCATACCGACAACAGTGGGACCGGCGCTGGCGGAAGCGTTGCACGTTCCGTTTACCTACTGCTGGTCGCCAGCACTCGTTCCCAAACCCGCAGACTGGCCGTCGCATATTGATGTCTGCGGCTTCTTCTTCCGCGATCCGCCTCCCTACGAGCCACCAGAGGCAATCTCCAGCTTTCTTGAGAGTGGCCCATGTCCGATCTATATCGGCTTCGGTAGCATCGTGCTGGAAGATCCGGCCAATATGACCTCACTGATCTTGGAAGCTGTACAACTGTGCGGCATACGAGCAGTCGTATCTCGGGGATGGAGCAATCTAGGTCAAGGGCTGCCTGACGAGGCCAACAATGTCTTGTTCATCGGCGACTGCGATCATGAGTGGTTGTTCCAGCACGTCACGGCTGTCGTTCACCACGGTGGCGCAGGCACAGCCGCTTGCGGTCTGAAGAACGCATGCCCAACTCTCGTCGTACCCTTCTTCGGCGACCAACTATTCTGGGGCGACATGATCGCCGCGGCCGGTGCCGGACCAAGACCAATACCGCACAAGCAGCTGTCAAGCCGGAACCTGGTCGATGCAATCCAGACTCTCCTTGCGCCGGAGACGAAACAGGCCGCTCACCGCATCTCCTCACAGATGGCCAGCGAACAGGGTGTCAAAGCAGCAGCCCAATCTTTCCACGCCAATCTCCCTTTCGAGGCTATCCCATGCCATATCTTGCACGACCAGCCTGCCGCATGGCTGTACAAAAAAGCACCCATCAGGCTCTCCAAACTCGCAGCGCAGATCCTCATCACCAACTCAATCATCTCGCCCGCCGACCTGAGCAAGTAAGCCAGCCACGAATCCACCTATCACGCAGCCCTAACATGACAACCCAGCTACGAATCGCAACCCATGCACGTGACAAACCGCCGCTGGGACCCGGCCACAGCCACAGGCTCCGCCGGGCTCACAATCGTCTCCTCGATGGCGGGCGCAGCAACCGACATGGTCTACGCGCCCTACAAAGCCCTCCACACGCCGAAACCAGACGGCATAAGCCACGCCGCCCACAGCGCCGCGACCGCAGGCCGCATGGCCGGCGCGGCAGCCAAAAGCTTCGGCCGCTTCAACGCAGCCCTGTTCAAAGGCGCCATCGTCGACCTGCCGCTCGCGGCGGCCGAGGGCTTCCGCGCCGTGCCCATGCTGTACGGCGAGGCGCCCGTGGACCACGGGGCGGTAACGGGTGTCTCGACGGGATTCCGCAAGGCGGGGCGCGTGTTTGCGTCTGGCGTGGGTGGCGGGCTCGCGGGCCTGTTTGGGCGCGCCGTTGCGGATGCGAAGCGCGACGGCGCTGGGGGGTTCGCGGTCGCGGTCGCAAAGGGCGTGTTGGGCGCCTCGGCCATGACGGCGGCGGCGGCTGTTGGCGTCGTTGCGTATCCTGGTCAGGGCATCTGCGCGAGTCTACGCCGCGTGGTGCGCTCGGGCACCAGGAGAGACGTCGAGGCGAGGAAGAGGGTCGAGGGCGCGTATCTGGCGCAGAAGGCTGGACGAGACGGATGGGACGTCGGTGTCACAGAGGCATTCGAGCTGCTGAGGGGCAGCAAGGAACGCGTCGAGGCCTGCATCTGAAGCCGACTCGGCTCTGCACGGCGCCATCCCGAACAAGTCAAAAGTCAAGCACCGTTGTCAGCTAAGTCGCGATGTGCCTCGCATTATCCCACACGACATGGCAGCCAGGTGCTCACTCTGGGCTCACCCCTAGTTTCCACAAGAACACACACCACATCGTGCGTGGCAGTCCGTGGACGCTGGCGGCGGTATAAGTGGTGCGGCGACTTGACGGACGGGGTTGGGAAGTGGGAACTGACGAGTCGGTCTTGGGGGCTGGGGACTGGGAACTGACGAGTCGGTCTTGGGGGGCTGGGGACTGGGAACTGATGAGTCGGTCTTGGGGGACTGGGGAACGGCAAGGCAAAGTGCTGGCGGGGATGGGACACGAGGGGGGAGGAGCGGGCGGATGTGAGTGAGGATTTACACAGTAGCGAAACTCATCGTGACCTTATTGACTTTGTCGACCCCCTCCCCTCCGCCTGTACGCCCAACGACTAGCCCGCGCCTCACACCCTCCCGCGAGACGTGTTAGCAGTATCATCCTCAAGCCCATTATCATCATACACCTGCCCCCTCCCCCCATCGCCAACATTCAAAGCCCCCCTCGCATCCGCGGCCCTACGCTTCCCATCGCCAAGCGCCTTAACCCGCTCCTCGCGCTCCAGATCGAGCCTGAGGCGCGCGTGCTCGGCCGCGGCGCGCGCAAAGTCGCCGCTCGCAGAGGTCCTGTGACTCTGGCTGCCGCGCGGGCGCGTGCTCGCAGACAGGCTGGCGCGTGCGGCCGGATCGTCGAGATTGGCATCAACATGGGTGTCGGGATCGGGCTCGGCATCACCCGCGCGCGGACAGCGCGCACACACGAAGCTGCCCCAGAAACTGCCGTCGGAGCCCTGGATGCCGCGCCAGGGCCGCTCGCGCAGGGAGAAGATGAGGGCGTCTGCGAAGCCCATGAGCGTGATGCTGATGGAGGAGCCGACGCGCAGGAACTCGATGGGCGAGGTGGCGTACCTGTCCCAGTAGTTCATGCAGTGCAGCAGGAAGGGGAGCAGCCACATGAGCATGTAGACCAGCGGGTAGATGAACAGCAGGCGCAGTTGGCGGTGGATGCGCTGGCGCTGTCTGGCGAGGAGGAATTGCGCCGCCGAGGGCGAGGGCGAGCGTGAGGAGGCGGAGGAGAGGGGGGTCGCGGTGGGCTCGGGGTCGGAAGTGTTGGTGGCGTGTGGCGGAGAGGGTCGGTCGATGCTCTGTCCGGATGGGATTGCGAGGAGGACGGGGCGTGTGGGGTCTGGGCGGCGGAGGTGGTTCAGCGTGCTTCCTGGCAGGGAGTACGCGTCCATTCCGCTCTCAAGAGAGACCCGCTGAGGTGCCGTAGAGAATGCGCCGAGGGCGGGCGCGGAAGAGTTGCGGCGCTGAGATGTGAAGATGTCGTGTCCAGGTGACGACTTGCGTCGTGTTGACCGCGGTCGAGACTCGACGTCGGTGAGCTCGAAGGTGATGTCCTCCATTTTGATCTCATTCTGTGTGTCGTGGGGGGTCGCATTCGAGCCGTCAGAGGGCATAAAGCTCTGGAAACTGTAGTCTGCGTTGGAGTAGGCACGGAACTCGAAGCCAACATGTGTGTAGATGGCAATGGCAAAGCCGAGGATGGTGAGCACGATGATGTAGCGTGGGACCCAAGTGAGAGCGAGGCGATACCAGAAAGGCCGGATGGGGAGTGTGCAGAAAGAACCTTGCGATATGTAGGCTTGCTTTGGATTGATAAAGGCCAGAGCAGCCATCAGGATCGGGAGGGCAAAGGCTCCAAAGTAGACATAGCGACGGCAGGGGTAGAGTCCGTCAGAACTGACCAATGTCGATGGGTAGAAGACTTGCATGCCGCTGTGCAGGGCCATGACAAAGACGGCATAGTCTGAGTGATGTTAGAAGGATCGTTGAGGTGGTAGAAGGATCGTTGAGGTGGTAGGAGGATCGTTGAGATGGTAAAAGGATCGTTGAGATGGTGCAAGGATCGTAGAGATGGTAAAAGGATCGTTGAGGTGGTAAAAGAATCGTTGAGGTGGTAGGAGGATCGTTGAGATGGTAAAAGAATCGTTGAGATGGTAAAAGGATCGTTGAGATGGTAAAAGGATCGCTGAGATGGTAAAAGGATCGCTGAGCTGCTACAAGGAGGAGATACTGACCACTTGTCTGGGTCCCGTATTGTACCAGAAAGCCGCTGACTTGACAAAAGGTACTCCTTGTCCTGACTTTGCCACGGGCGAGCGAGAGGACGGCAAAGACAAAGACCCATGCGCCACGCACGAGGTCACCGTATATGAGTATCATGATCAGTCTGTAATGATCAGCGGTTGCGCGTGAGGAGCGGAGTCTGCTCTCTTGGACAAATAAACACGAAAAGTAAAAGGTGACACACCTATGGCGGAAGCGCTTGCCCATGCGACAGAACCAGTACATGCACAGAATGGAAGCCAGCAGACTGACCACGGTGCATGTAAGAGCCGCAGCGCCGAGGACATACTCCTTGGCCTTGTTTGCGTCTGTCATGGACACCGGGTTGAAGGTGAGGGACAGGGCCTGGGGACCGAGGCTGAGTAGCAGCAGCACGTACGGTGCTAGCCGACGCCTCATGGAAACGAGGGCCGATTTCGAGTACGATGCTAGCAGACGCCTCGTGGAACGAGGGCGAGGAACGCGGGATTCTTTCGATACGGGATACGGCTGCAGACCTCACGCATGGCAGCGCTCTTGTAGCTTGTCCGACGAGACCGGTTCCGGTTGTGTTGCAGAGATATGAGAGGGCTCGTATTCAGGCGGGGGAAGTGGAGAGCAAAGGAGACAGAAAGGGCGTGTCCCCGGTGTGCTTTGCCATGGCATGCATCATGGTGCGCGAGCACAAGCCGAAAGCGTGTGAGACCAACAACGGCGGCCTGTTCTGGGGAGATTAGCCCACCCGACGACACAGCTGACTGAGACATGGCTGACTGAGACATGGCTGACTGAGACATGACTTGAATTTTCGAGGATGCTTTATTAGCCGTTCCTTTCCTTCTCTTGGTTGGCGGTTGACGTCTAATCCAACGACTCGGCGGTTGACGTCTAATCCAACGACTCGGCGATTGACGTCTAATCCAACGACTCGGCGATTGACGTCTAATCCAGCGACTCGGCGATTGACGTCTAATCCAACGA
The DNA here is from genome assembly GCF_010094145.1 of Didymella exigua CBS 183.55. Classification (NCBI taxonomy): domain Eukaryota; kingdom Fungi; phylum Ascomycota; class Dothideomycetes; order Pleosporales; family Didymellaceae; genus Didymella; species Didymella exigua. The sequence goes on from NW_022984789.1 coordinate 725,284, forward strand.
CTCGGCGATTGACGTCTAATCCAGCGACTCGGCGATTGACGTCTAATCCAGCGACTCGGCGAGAGTGATGAGACTGAAGCGGAGATCGCCGCCGCCAGCCTCGGACTCGCGCTTGAGGAAGCTGCGCACGCCCAAGTCGAGAGCCCTGTCGCTGAGCACGTCCTCGTCGACGGCGAGGCTGCCGCGGTTGAGAGGGCCCTTTCTGCGGCCGTCCATCTCCCACAGGTTGTTGCCGGCCGACTTGACGAAGCAGACGTAGTGGAGATCGATCTGGTCGTCGGCGGAGGGAGCGCTGGTGTCGCCGGCGCTGGCAGCGCTCTGGTGGGCGGTCTCGAGGGCCTTGGATGCGTAGAGCAGGTCGGCGCGCGCGGCGGGACCCAGCGGAATGGCATCTTGGACGAGCCGCGCCAGATCCGAGTCGGGTTCTGGCATCTGTCAGCGTGTGCAGCGTGCCGCATGTGTCGGAGAACGGACGGATGTTTGCGCGCGCGGTGCCGTTTGAGACCGCATGAAGCAGGCCAATCAAGCCACAGGCATTCGCAATGGTCTGCTTGTACCAGACCACCTCCTCGGCGTCACCGCGCCCACTGTACTCGGGCCTGTCCTGGTCTTCGTGGCGGCGGAACCTTTCGTACGTGTCGCTCACGGGGAAGACGAGAAGGAGGGCGTGGGCAGGGCGCGGCACGAAGGCGAGCAGGTCGGGGTCGTCGATGCTGAAGACGTCGTGGAAGGCGAGCTTCTCCGAGAGGCCGAGCTTGTGGACGAGGGCGGACATGACGTCGGGGTTGTTCTCTGCGAGACAGGTCAGCGAGGGATGCGGCTGTGCGCAGACGGGCCGTCTCACCCAGCGGAATGAAGCGCTTCCTGCCGGCGGGGACATTTGGGCTGTTGTCGGCCATGCTCGTCGTGTGTGTGTGTGTGTGTGTGTGTGTGTGTGTGTGTGTGTGTGTGTGTGTGTTGTGTGTGTTTGTGTGTGTTTGTGTGTGTTGTGTGTGTTGTGTGTGTTGTGTGTGTTGTGTGTGTTTGTGTGTGTTTGTGTGTGTTGTGTGTGTTTGTGTGTGTTTGCGTGTGTTTGCGTGTGTTTGTGTGTGTTTGCGTGTGTTTGCGTGTGTTTGTGTGTGTTTGCGTGTGTTTGCGTGTGTTTGTGTGTGTTTGCGTGTGTTTGTGTGTGTTTGCGTGTGTTTGCGTGTGTTTGTGTGTGTTTGCGTGTGTTTGCTTGTGTTTGTGTGTGTTTGCGTGTGTTTGTGTGTGTTTGTGTGTGTTTGCGTGTGTTTGTGTGTGTTTGCGTGTGTTTGTGTGTGTTTGTGTGTGTTGTGTGTGTTGTGTGTGTTGTGTGTGTTTGCGTATGTTTGCGTGTGTTTGCGTGTGTTTGCGTGTGTTTGCGTGTGTTTGCGTGTGTTTGTATGTGTTTGCGTGTGTTTGTATGTGTGTGTGTGTGTGTGCGTGTGTGGTGGTGGTGTGGAATCGTTATTCGAACAATCGGCGCTCAGACGCGTCCATTCACCGCCGTGGGCCGCGCTGCCCCTCCACTGCTGCCGCTCTGCTGCCGCTCTGCCCCGCCACGAATTTTGGGTCCACCGTGCAGGCTGTGACTCGGCGTCGGCGTCGTGATGCGTCCCCCTCCCGCCCACACACTGCGCACTCGACTCACTCGACTCACTCGACTCGCCCACGCACTGCCAGGACTACCCGTACGCCGCATACGAACTGCAGCACTCCCGACCGCAGCTCGACCCCCCGCCTTGTTCGCCCCGCGCACACAACTCGCCCACCTCGTCCCGCGCACCCTCGCCATGTCCAGCTCCGCCCTCGACGCGGGTCTGGTCGCCTACCTCGCCGCCCACGCCCCGAACAACGCTGCCGACGAGACGGACGCCGTCAAGGCCTCCCAGGCGCTCTTCCCCGCGGCCGCCTACACCGACGCCGAGAAGCAGGAACTCGCCCAGTGGCTCTCCTCGGCCGCGCACATTGCCTCGTCCGCCGACGACGCCGCAAAGGCCGCCGACCGCCTGTCGTCGCTGAACACACACCTCGCCAGCCGCACCACCCTCCTTGGCGCCAAGCCCTCGGTCGCAGACATTGCCCTCTACCAGAAGCTGGCCCCCGTCGTCGCCCAGTGGACCGTCGAGCAGCGCACCGGCGAGCAGGGCTACCACCACATTGTCCGCCACGTCGACTTTGTGCAGAACTCGCCCGTCTTCGCCCTGAAGCTGGACGACAAGGTCCGCGTCGACCCCGACGACGTCGTCTTCAAGATCAAGCCCGTCGACGCAAAGGCCGAGAAGGAGCGCAAGAAGAAGGAGAAGGAGGCTGCTGCTGCTGCTGCTGCTGCTGCTGCTGCTACTACTGCTGCTGCTACTACTGCTACTACTGCTGCTGCTACTACTGCTACTGCTACTACTACTACCACTACCGCTGCCACACCCACAACCCCCGCCGGGCAGGGCGCCGAAAAGGCGAGCAACAAGGACAAGCCTGCAAATCCCACACAAGACGCCAAGGCTGCAGCGCCCGAGGGCGCGCCCACGCAGAAGAAGGAGAAGAAGAAGAAGGAGCCCAAGCCGCAGAAGCCGTACGTCACACACGCACCCACACGCACTCCCCCCCATCGCTAACCCCTCCCAGCGCACCCGTCGAGAAGCCCCTCTCGCCCGCCCTCATCGACCTGCGCGTCGGCCACATCCTGAAAGCCGAGACCCACCCCAACGCCGACTCGCTCTTCGTCAGCACCATTGCCTGCGGCGACGCGCCCGGCACGGACAACACCTCCGAGTACGAAGGCCAGGTTGTGCGCACCGTGTGCTCCGGACTCAACGGCCTGATCCCGCTCGCCGACATGCAGAACCGCAAGATCGTCGCCGTGTGCAACCTCAAGCCCGTCACCATGCGCGGCGTCAAGAGCTGCGCCATGGTGCTGGCCGCTAGCCCGCGCGTCCAGGACGGCGACGACGCGCACAAGGGGCCTGTGGAGCTTGTGGACCCGCCGCAGGATAGCAAGGCGGGTGACCGCGTCTTCTTCGAGGGCTGGCAGGGCGACCCGGAGCCTGTCCTCAATCCCAAGAAGAAGGTCTGGGAGTCCATCCAGCCGGGCTTCACCACCACCGAGGGCCGCGACGTCGGCTTTGATGTCGCCCAGGTCCCGCTGTTGAGCGCCGGGGGGAAGACGGGCGTGGCGAAGCTGAGGACTGCGGCGGGGCTGTGCAGTGTGCCTACGCTCACGGATGCTGTTGTGCGGTGAGCAGACGGAAGATGTCACTTTGTCGACAACGTCGAAGGCTAAAAGGCAAGAAGGCAAGACAGCAAGACAGCAAGACAGCAAGACAGCAAGACAAAAAGACAGCAAGACAGCAAGACAGCAAGACAAAAAGACAAAGACAGCAACGAATGGAACACAACCACGACACTGTATGGCGATACTCTATGCTTTTGATGTCTATGTGGTATGTGATACCAGTCCCAGCGCCCTGCGATGATGTATACCCGATGATGTATCTGCGATGATATATCTGCGATGATGTATACCCGATGATATATCTGCGATGATATCTGCAATGATATATCTGCGATAATGTATACCCGATGATATATCTGCAATGATATCTGCAATGATATATCTGCAATAATGTATACCCGATGATGTATACCCGACCCTACCACTCCTTCCAATGAGTCCTCCGTCTCTACGCCCGCTTCAGCGCGTCCACAAACGCCTGCGGCGGCGCCTGTCCGTACCCCTCGGGGTTATTCTCCGTCCACTTCCACAGATCGCGACACGCGTCCTCGAGCGTAAACTCAGTCGTCCACCCGAGCTCCTTGTTCGCCAGCGTCGCGTTGGCTGTCAGATCCAACACATCACCCTGGCGCCGCCCCTGCACCTCGTACTTGAGCGGGCGCCCGACGGCCGTCTCAAACGCCCGGATCATCTCAAACACCGTCGAGCCCTTGCCCGTGCCGAGATTCCACGCGCGCACGCCGGGCTGCTGCTCGCGCAGGAAGTTGAGCGCTTGGAGGTGGCCCCGCGCCAGGTCCAGCACGTGGATGTAGTCGCGGATCGCGGTCCCGTCCTTGGACGCGTAGTCGTCGCCAAACACGAGCAGCTTCTCGCGCTTCCCGATTGCGACCTGTGCTAGCAGGGGCAGCAGGTTGTACGGCACGCCCAGCGGGTTCTCGCCCATCAGCCCGCTGGGGTGCGCGCCGGATGGGTTGAAGTACCGGAGTAGTGCTGCGTTCCATTTCCGCGCCTCGGCTTCGTTGCCGCTCTTGCGCGCTGCGGCTCGCTTCGCGTCGACTTGGTCCGTGATGACGCTCTCGATGGTCGACTTGGTGCGCCCGTACGTGTTGGTCGGGCCGATGGGGCAGTGCTCAGGGATCGGGATCATGTTCTCGAAGCGCGTGGCGTCGCCGTACACGGTCGCCGACGACGAGAACACAATGTTGGTCACGTTGTTCTTCTCCATGGCTGACAGCAGCGCAATCGACCCGCCGACGTTGACACGGTAGTATGTGAGCGGGATCTCGCCGGACTCGCCTACGGCCTGTGGCGTGTCAGTTCACGACTCCGCCTGACCTGTACCACGACTGACCTTCAGCGCGGCGAAGTGGATGACATTGTCAATGTCGGGGTGCTCCTTGAACACCCTGTCGAGCGCGGCCTCGTCCTGCACGTCGAGCTCGTAGAAGTCGGGCTTTTTGCCGCAGATGAGCTCGATGCGGTTGAGCACCTCCTTGGACGAGTTGTACAGGTTGTCGACGATGACCACCTTGTAGCCGGCCTCGAGGAGAGCGAGCGCCGTGAACGAGCCAATGTAGCCAGTGCCGCTGTATGTTTTATTAACATGTCATGGGCTGGAAGTGGGGTGGAGGGGCAGCTGTACCCAGTGACGAGGACAGATCCCGAAGCCATTGTGATGGGTGCTGGCGCGTATCTGTGTATCGAGGAGATTGAGGGAGGAGAGTGGTGTGGACTGTGGTGTTGGGAGCAGTGGTGTGATATAGAAAGTTGCGGTGCACACTGATGGTGCAACGGTCAATCCCACTGTGACGCCGCGAACTGCGCCCTGTCGGATAGCTAACGTCTTACGGCAAGCGTGCATGGGCCGGTTTGCGCGTACTCCCATGCCTCGAGATCCATTCAACGGCCATCATGCCACTCGTGTCTTTAGCTGTTGGTCTTGACTCACTTGCACTATTGCTATAGCCGCAATCCAGCTGCCTGACCATCTAGACTTTGATGGGAGGTTGCACAAGCCATACCCGCGTCAACAAGGGCGGCTCGACTTACCCTCCCAGGTTGCAACGGTCTCATTGCGTTGCTTCAAAGGACTTGCGTGCTGCCGTGTACAGCAGTCACATCCGTTGCCGTCGCTACTGCTGACCTGATCACTGCTTCTTGAGTCACCTCCAAATCCGCCTCCTGCAGGTACGGGCGAAGAGAGGTAGAAAATTTAAATTAAGCCCCGGCATGTCAGTCAGGGTCCGCAGGAAGGCGCGACAAGAACTCACCCATCCTCAATCATGGATCTGCACAGCTTCACTCGATACATGACAATCGAAGAGCGTCAACGACAGCCTGCCGCGCCTTTCTTCTTGCTGCCTCTTTGTTGTCGCTCTTTGAACGCTGGAGCGCACGGGGCGCAACCCACTAAACGCGGTCAAGACGATGCCCAACCCTTGCACGCGCCTCGACTCCACACCTCACAATTCACAACTCATCCCCATCATCAACAGCATCCACCGTCCTCGTTGCGCGCAGTCCCCGGAACATGATCGCGAGTACACGAAAACGCGAAACAATTTAATAAGAACATCATTGCCGCGGCGAATACGATCGGCGACGCGTGAAAGATCCCGGCTACACGTGTTTGGGAACCCTACCACCTCGAGATCGAACATCAACGTCGCAAACACCAAAGAACGACTAAGAAAACAGTGTTCTGACCACGCCGTCCTCTGTAGCAAGAGATGAGCGGGAAAGAGGCGCCTCGTATTGACAGCGTGAGTAAGCCAATTTTCATACATCTGCACTGGGCTCCGCAGGTCGCAAGTCTTCAGCCGTTCACCTTCACCGCGCAGGAGTGAAGCGCAACAGCCGCCAGCCAGCCTCTTCTTTTTTTGCGATCTTCTAGGCAAAGGTTCGCGCTGTCGTTCCTGCTGTCATCGTGCAACATTTCGTTGTCATTTCAAACGTTCGGTCTGGCTTCGTCGTCTACCATCGTCCATTCTTCTCCTACGCACCCTCCTCGATCGAGCACTACGCTACGCTCGCAGCTGGCCTGCTGAGTGTTTTCTTCTTCCCCTGCAAGCGCTCCTCGATCAAGCACTACTCTGAGCTCACAGCTGGCCTGTCGAGTCTCTCTTCTTCTCCATACACTTCCTGACGATTAACCTCCAGTTCAATATGTCGCAGTCGGCGGGCTTTGGCGGGCCCACGCCGCGTCGCTCGGGGCGGCTGAGCTCGAAAGCTGGCTCTATGATCGAGCAGTCAGTGGTAACCACCATGACCTCAGGAGGTACTCGTCAACGCCGACAGGGACCGCTCACCAAAGTCAAAGCTCGTCGGTCGAACGCTTACGGCGCCAGCGGTCGCGTTGGTGCTGCCGAGGAGCTCTCTATTACCGCCACCGGATTCGCCCAGGCGTTTCAGAATCAGAGAGGTGACGCCGTAGCTCGTGACGACGATGAGGAAGAGACCGACCAAGACGAGAGCGTTGACGAGCTAAACGGCGAGTCGACAATGAGCGGCGCACTGAACGGCAAGAACACACGAAAGTCACCCATTCACGAACGCTCCTCTCCTCCACCACGAGTGCCAGTGCCCTTCACCTTCTCGGAGACTCCCGAGGTTCCGCTCAGCGACGATGATCTGGCCTTCTCCATCGGGAACACGTCCAAGTCTTTTGGCATGGAGCACGAAGCCGGCATGCTTCAAGAGCCACAGCGTCGCAACTTCCTGCGCTCGTCATCGCAGCAGCCCACTCCAGTTCCCAGGAGCACACTGAGACTTGTCGGTCAACCGACACGAGTATTGCCCAGAGTCAAACCTACGCCCGACAAAGCAGCGATTGATGAGTCTATCGAGGACCTCCTTGCAGAAGAGCGCGCCAGACTGCAACGTGAAGGCCCACCGCCACCGCGGCCACGGCCCACACCCCACACTATACCACGACTAGCAACCCTGTCGGAAGCCCGCCCTGTACAGCGACCCGAAGCGCGAACACAGTTGCGAGTCGAGCCGCGATCTGATCCGCTGTCCCAGCCCCGAGTCGAGCGACAGCCCGAGCCCCAAGCGGAGCCTCACCCTCAGCAACAAGTCCAAGCACGACCTCAGCCCAGCCGTCTCCAAGCCGTCAAGCAGTGGCTTGGTCAAGTTGAGCCATCTTCAGAAGTCCCGCAAAGTGAGATCCTAGAGGATGAGCCCGAGTGGCCGTACCTTTCACTACTCCAGAATGCATTCTGGGGCGTAATGGCCGTCGCGGGCATCCTGCTTCTCTCCGTACTATTCTCGAGTGCGTTCTCAGATCCTACCCGCAGCGTCGGTGTGCACACGGCTCTCGCCAATCGCATCTCCACAGCCTGGTATGACCTAGCTGATTGGATCCAGCCTGGGCAGCGGAAATACAACGAGTCCAACATTCTCCTCACCTGGCTCAACGGTAATGGCATGGACGATGATCATCTCGTGTGGTCGCGCATGTGGAGGAATCATCAGGAGTACGCAGCGAAATTCGACAGCGTGGACAGTGCCATTGAGTCGATCAAAAACGACCTACCAGAGCTCGTCGTCGTCCGTCGTCACCCACAGGGGCGACTCGAGATCACAGACGACTTCTGGAACGCGCTGCTCAGTAAGGCGCAGTCAAAAGATGGCGATGCTACCTGGATCGACTTCCTCAAGGCGAATAGCAAGAAGGTGCAAGCGCTGGACAGCAAGCCCGTCGATTCTGGGGCGACCGCACGGCCACAGATCGTTGGTCGTGAGGAGTTCATGAAGACAGTGCGAGAACACTACGAAAACATATCCACCGATGTCGACCGGAAGATTGTCGAAGCCTTCAAGACGCACGAAACGAAGGTGAAGACCATGATCCAAGCTGAAGCGCGCAAGACCTTGATGGATTCGATCCGTCTTCAGTCTCTCGCGCAGAGCAACCTTGTTGCCAGCTACGAGCTCAACCTCAAGAAGCCAAACTACTTCTCGACTGGCCTCGGCGCCCTCGTCGAACCTGGACGGACTTCCTCAACGTACGACAACAGTTCCACCTCGCTTGCTAGCTTGCTCATGGGGCGGCGGACACGCAGGGCGAACCCGCCCAAGGCTGCACTCACGAAGTGGGAAGACTTTGGCGATTGTTGGTGCGCGGCACCAAATCCGATGAGAGGCTACGCTCGACTGGCCGTGTCTCTGCCGCGTTACGTGTACCCGAAGCAGGTTACTGTTGAGCATGCACCCATGAGCATGTCGCCTAACGGCAACATCGGCAACGCACCACGCAACATGGAGCTGTGGGCGGAGACCGATCAGCCCATCAAACAACATTACGATCAAGGTCACAACGAGTGCTTGGATCCTGGAGATCTCAAAGGCCATGGCTACGTCTGCTTGGGCAAGCTTAAGTACAATGTCCACGCTGCCAACCACGTACAGACGTTCGATCTTGAAGCAGAGCTCTCGGCACCCACAACCAGAGTCGTCATGCAGGTCACGTCGAACTGGGGCGCGCCAAACACCTGCATCTACCGCGTGCGCCTGCATGGCGATGATGCCGAGGAGAAGTACAACTACGACGTTACCCTGAACGACTAGATGCTGGCATTTTGTCCATGGGGGTTTGATTCATTGCATAGCGACTCATTTTCGGCGTTCTGGCAATTTGCCTGTTGTTGAGACGGGTACAGTCACTGGCGTTGCGTGTACTTCCAGGGTTGTTTCCATTTGCACCGGAGCTGGGGTTCAGCGGGATTTGATGGAGTCGTATACCCTTCCTGACTGTCTGCTGCAAGGAGCTGTGAAGTTGCAGTGATATCCTATAGGCCTTATTGGCATCGTCATTCTAGAGAATGCATCCGTACGTATTCCAAAGCGCGTTCCCATAACTCCTGAAGTCTTCACTTCGGTCCAGAATCAATTAAGCCCCGATGTGGTAAGCGCGGTTGCTCCACGCGACGAACGCGTCGAATTCGCGACAGTCCGTCTCCTGCGAGAACCCCCCGCACCCCCTCGCAGACACGGCCCTGGAGGTATACAGCAACGCACAATGTCCTCGATTCTAGATGCCGTACTGCACTCGGACGCTGCGGCGACTCCGGCGAGCACGGCTGGCGGTCCCACGCCGCGATCAACAGGAATTCGGTCGTCCTCCGCAAGGCCTCGCGGCCCGCCTTCAGAGAGCAACGCGGCGCACAGCGATGTCGAGGCATTCCCGGATGACGAGGTCGTCGGTGCACGTGGAGGTGCTAGACGGCCTAACGGGCCTCGCACGGATATTCCCAAGGTGGTCGATGTGACTGGAGAGACGCTGTCGCTCCGCTTCCAGGAGTTCTTGGAGAAGTAAGTCTCGCATGAATAGTCACGGTGGGTGATATTGACTCGGTTGCAGCTACACAGAAGAGACTCCGTCCTCGGCGCTGCCCGTCTCCAGCGTCGCCACAACAGACAAGTACTATGTGGCGCAAATTCGCGGCATGAAGCTCTACCAGCTCTCGACCCTCTACGTTGACTACACACACCTCATGAAGCACGAGGACGGCATCTTGGCACAGGCCATCGCCAGCGAATACTACCGCTTCCTTCCGTACATGATCCGCGCCCTTCACAGCCTGCTCGCAAAATACGAGCCCCAGTACTTCCGCCAGCACCGACAGCCCGAGTCGACATCGTCCATCACCGCCGCGTCACTCGCCGAAAATGCCACAAGCCAGAACGACAGTCTGAAGGAGAAGACGGCGAACCAGCAGACCGACAAGCTGTTCACGCTGGCTTTCTACAACCTGCCCCTCGTTTCGCGCATCCGACAGCTGCGGACCAGCTCCATTGGCAGCCTGCTTTCCATCTCAGGCACGGCTACACGCACGTCTGAAGTACGGCCAGAGCTGTCAATGGCGACTTTTGTCTGCGAGATCTGCAACACAGTCGTGCCGAACATCGAACAGACCTTCAAGTACACCGAACCAACACAATGCCCGAACGTCACATGCATGAACCGTGAGGGATGGCGATTGGATATCAGGCAGTCAACGTTCGTGGATTGGCAGAAGGTGCGTATCCAGGAGAACAGCTCAGAGATCCCCACAGGCAGCATGCCCCGCACAATGGACGTCATCTTGCGGGGAGAGATGGTCGATCGCGCAAAGGCCGGAGAGAAGTGCATCTTCACGGGTACCGCTATCGTCATCCCAGATGTCAGCCAGTTCCGCGTACCAGGTGTGCGAGTACAGGCCATGAGAGACACGGCAAACACATCACGGGGCAACGACGTCGGTGGCTCCGGTGTCAGCGGTCTCAAGGCGCTTGGTGTGCGCGACTTGACATATCGAATGTCCTTCCTTGCTTGCATGATCTCGCCCGACCACTCAACGCCTGGACAGTCATCCAACCATCACCTCAATGGCCAGGCCAGCAACATCCTCGCCTCTCTGCACCAAGGGCAGATCGAGTCGAACGCGACATCTGGTGAAGAAGCACAGGAAGAGTACCTCGCGACTCTCACAGCATCGGAGATCCAAGATCTAAAGGACATGGTCCACAAGCCCAACATCTTCATGCGACTGGTCGACTCAATCGCACCCATGGTTTACGGACACCAGGTCATCAAGAAGGGCATTCTTCTTCAGCTAATGAGTGGCGTGTCCAAGGAAACACCAGAGGGTATGGCGCTGCGTGGCGACATCAACATCTGCGTTGTTGGCGATCCCTCCACATCAAAGTCCCAGTTTTTGAAGTATGTCTGCAGCTTCTTGCCTCGCGCTGTTTACACATCTGGCAAGGCCTCCTCTGCAGCTGGTCTGACAGCGGCGGTCGTCAAAGACGAAGAGACTGGCGAGTTCACCATTGAAGCCGGAGCTCTCATGCTTGCAGACAACGGTATCTGCGCCATTGACGAGTTCGACAAGATGGACATCGCCGATCAGGTTGCTATCCACGAAGCCATGGAACAGCAGACCATCTCCATCGCCAAAGCCGGTATTCAGGCCACACTCAATGCCCGCACATCGATCCTCGCTGCAGCCAACCCAGTCGGCGGACGCTACAACCGCAAGACCACGCTGCGCGCCAACGTCAACATGTCGGCACCCATCATGTCGCGTTTCGATCTCTTCTTCGTCGTCCTCGACGAGTGTGATGAAGCCGTCGACCGTCATCTTGCCGAACACATTGTCGGCATCCATAAGGACCGTGATGAGTTTGTGCAACCGGAATTCTCAACTGAACAGCTCCAGCGCTACATCCGCTTTGCCAAAACGTTCCGTCCTGAGTTCACAGACGAGGCGCGCGAGACACTCGTTGAGAGGTACAAGGAGCTGCGAGCGGATGATGCTCAGGGCGGCATTGGCCGCAACAGCTATCGCATCACGGTCCGTCAGCTCGAGTCTATGATCCGCCTATCAGAGGCCATTGCAAAGGCGAACTGCGTTAGCGACATCACGCCCGAGTTCGTCAAGGAAGCGTACAACCTCCTCCGCCAGTCCATCATCTCCGTCGAAAAGGACGACGTCGAGATGGAGGACGAAGACGACGAGGCTGTACTCGCGGCCGTCGCTGCTGCCGAAGCTGAGGACGATGTTCTTATGGCTGAGCGCGCACGTACGGAGACTCCTGCGCCAGCTCCGCGGGAGAAGACAAAAATCACACACGACAAGTATGTCGCAATGCGTAACATGTTTATCAGAAGGGTCAACGACGATCAAGAAGAGACGCAGGATGGTGTCGAGGAAGAGGAATTGCTCGTCTGGTACCTCGAGCAGAGGGAGAACGAGATGGAGACGCAGGAAGACCTCGAGGCGGAGCGCGCGCTGGCCAAGAAGGTGCTGAAGAAGGTCGTCAAGGTAAGCCGATCCGCTACTACTGATGAAAACCTCAATGCTGACAAACGCTAGGAGCAATACCTCATGTTGATCCGCGGTGAGGGTCTTGCAGACGAGCAAGGCCAGTCTGAAACCGCCGGCAAGGCTGTATATGTGCTGCACCCCAACTGCCCCGTCGAAGACATCGCCTAGCCGTCGCATCGGGGACGGAGAAACGACTACACGAGCAGACGACAAGCATAGAGACCTTTGGAGTTTGATAGGCTGAGGCTGGCGTTTAGCCGATGATATGTAGAAAGGCGCAATGTTATACCCACGTCACGTTCAAGCCTCGATCAGCACATGGATTGAGGAATCGTGGCAGACTTACTATCGGTACAATAGCGGTCCTGCGCCAAAGCCTCCCATCACCGCTTATCACCGCTCATCACCGCTCATCACCGCTCATCACCGCTCATCACCGCTCATCACCGCTCATCACCGCTCATCACCGCTCATCACTGCTCAGCCAGCCTCAAGCCTCGTCACTCGGCGCGCACGTAGCAGACCTCCCATGCGTCGAATACGCTGCCCTCCCTGTCAATTAACAGCATCGCCGCATGTGCTCGATGAAACGGATGCTCTGATATGGGTATTCTGGGCGCAGGCGTGGCGCGGTGGGTAGGGCGACCGCGAGAATTTGAGACTCGTTCGAATAGTGGGATGCTGGGCAGTGTGCTTTACTGGCTGTGTCTTACAGACAGTGTTCGTGTCATGAAGAAAGCCATATCCAAGTAACCCCTGCAACAAAGCACCAGACGAACGATCACCAACAATTTCATTCAGCTCTCCGCCCGTCACAATCGCGATTCACTGCTCAGCGTCTCCGTCCACGTCCCATATCCCGAAGAGCAGCCTATACTCGAACCCGCGTTCGCCCTCAGTGCTCGGGGTTTGTGGAGCTGTGAAGCGTGGAGACTTTGTTCATGATGTGTGGATGTTCGTGAATACAACGGCTTTCACAGCGTGTAGCGCCAGCAGCAGCAGCAGCGAGAATCACGCGCCTCATCCTTCCTACAGGGCTTCAAATCAGCCTCTCAGCCTTTTATGAGCCCCCCTATCTCCTATCTCGAACCAAACACCGCGCCCTTCCAATTCATTCAGAACCCTCCCCCCTCCTCCCCCCTAGTGGCCCCCAAAATCCTCCCAGGAGGTAGACCGTTTCCGCTCTTGGGATCCGTGGTGCAGGGCTGAGAAGCAGCATGTGGTACTGTAGTACATGGGATTTGGTTTGGAAAGCTAGACTAAGCGAGAAGACGAGGGAATAACGTCTACACGTGGACGCTTTAATCCTCTTTCCTGTGGGACTCCTGCAGTACTCCTGCTATTACTGCTAGTTACTAGTGGTCAGGCACGCGGCTTATGTAAGTAGGAGGTAATAATCAAGATATAGAGCTGTTCAGTAGTACTCTAGCATCCAACCGTGCTTACTACTGGGAACGCTGATTCCTGGTCCGGCGGAGATGAAGAGTGCCTGGTGGGTCCGGAGGTATAACTGTTGCGATGAGCCGATCTGAGCTTTCTGAAGATCTATACGGAGGATGCGGATACCGAAATAGGCAAATTCAAGCGCTGACAAAGTGCGAGCTTCAACGCACATGTCTTCGCATCTCCTTCTACCCACGACTGATCTCTTTCAAGATCAGACAAAGTGCTATTGCGATGAAATCTTCAGCCAGACGTGATTGCACCTCGATATTGGAGCGATTGACGTAAGACAGTGTAGCTCAAGACCCCTGCATAAGTTCTTCAGCCCTTCCGGTGCCCGCGGGCGGAACTCGCTGTCTAGCCAATCACAGCGTCTCACCGATCAGCCCTATCGGTGCCCGCGCAACAACTTAAGCCTTCAACCACCCTCACCACCTGACCGCATTCCTGTGGAGTACGACGAGCGCAGATCTCAATATGGAAGGTGCCGCCACTTCCAGCGATAGCCAAGCGGGCTTGCGCGCAGTACGTGTGGCGTGTGTGGCCGTGGTCTCGAACTGCATGCTGACCGTGGCCTAGTGCGATCAATGCCGGACGCGTAAGGTACAATTCATCGGTACAGCATCCGTAGATTCGATTCCAGACTAACCCGTGTACGTTGCAGATTCGCTGTGATAAAGGCAGACCTTGTGCGAGCTGTCGGGCTTCGGATCTTGTGTGCCAGGCTTCTAGCAACAGGCCTAAGGAACAAAGGCAGCGAGTGCTCATCTCCAGCAAGTAGTGAGTCATATTTTCAAGCCGTTCATACCCAAGCACGTTTACCCTTAGTGTGCTTTCAATACACACGAATGTATGCTCGATATACGGATGCAGGATCCTAACTCACCGAGGCATTATCCTTGGGATGCCAACCATCTAACACATTTGTCCCAGTGAATCGAAGATCGATGCGATTGGTAACCGGCTTGCTGGCATTGAGAGAGTTCTACGAGACATAAAACTAGCTTCGCCACGGTTGCCTTCTCCACACAGCCAAGCGCATGCAACGCCATCTCCCTCTGTCGGACACTCAGTGACCGCTACACCTGCCGCTACACCTGGGTCGGCCATCCAACACTTTGAAGGCGATACGTCTCTCAGTGCATACACCACATCCACTAACGACCAATTACAACGAGCTTTGCGCAATACTCAACTACTGCAGCAAGACCCCGACCTTGCTGCTGCATTGACATCTCTCAGTCAAATAGTGTCGACTCAAAATGTGTATCCAGGCGAACATGAGGTCCCCAGTACCGGGAGAGCTGCACTTAGCAACCGTAGATACGGGGTCCCTCCTGCAGAGGTGGTCTCACAGGTGCTTCGAGAGACCGAGGAGATGTACGATACAGTGATTGGGCTGTTCTACCCGGTCAGACCCTACACAGAGATTGTAGGTCTTTGCAAGGATCTATACTTCAACATCGACGACATCCCCGTGGCGAACTTGATCGTCGCGTTTGGCAGCCTTTACTTCGTTTTCAGAACCTATCAATTTGGGTTTGCGAAGGAAGATCCACGTATGGAGGAGTTTCATTCATACTCTGCTATGTTCGTACGGAACATGATGGATTTGATTGGACTACTTCCAGTCTTGTTGGCACCAACTGTGGACAACTTCGAAGCACTGCTCCTCGGCGTAAGTGCAACCCATTACATCCAGGTGAACTCCAGGAACGTTACGCTGATATCCATTCAGGCCTACTATGCTGTAGATGCTTCGAAACCATCGCTCTGCTCCGCTCTTATCTCGAAGGCGAGTCACCTGTGCCTTACGCTAGGGTATCATCGCGCAGACTCGATGGTAAAGGACTCACCTGAGACGCGCGGACGGAAAATCAACCTTTTCTGGTTTCTCTATAGCATGGACAAGGGTCTTTGCCTTCGTCTCGGTCGCGCATCATGCATCCAAGACTATGATATCGCTGTGCCCATGCCTATCTTAGGGACTGACGAGAATTTCTCCGCCGGTAATGGCCTAATCCGATTCTGGTGTAAGCTTGCGGGGATCCAGGGACGCGTATACGAGGATCTCTACAGCCCGCGTGCATTGAAGCAACCTAAAGCTTCCAGAGCAGCAAAAGCTGATCTGCTGGTCACTGACATTAGGCAAATGTGGACTGAGCACAACCAGATAGGTTCCATACCCGGTACACCCGAAGAGACTCACGAAGTCTTCATGCTCGGGGACAAGGTCACCATGTCTACGACACTCACATTAGTACTTAGAGCGGTTCCAGCAACCGACGATCAACCGCTATCATGCAGCCAGGATTGTATCACTGCAGCGAGACAGGCGCTGCAACTTCATCAGACATGTACTTCAAAGTTTGCAGATATGTCCGATCGACATGTCTTCGCGGAGTATTTGCACTGGACTCTGCTTCACACACCTTTTACGCCCTTCTTAGTCATATTCTGCCACATTATCGAAACACAGTCTACGAGTGACCTGGCACTGCTCGGCGATTTCCTGCAAACTTTGCAGCCCGCTCGTGGCACGTCAAGTGCCATCGAAAAGATGTTCTTGGTCTGCGATGTGTTTCACAGGGTCGCTAAACTCTTCATTGGCGCCGCCGCAAAAGACCCCAGTTTCTCCAATCCTACAACACCCGATCGGTCGACACAAACACAGCTGCGGAAGGAGCTCGATCCGTTCATGACTAGGATTGGTATCAACAACACGTACGATGCTGGTTTCAACGGTACCGGCTTTGACCCATACACAGCTACTACTCAGCCAAACGCATCGTTCGATATGAACACCTTTGCTCCCGGCGGGAACATGGGCGAGTGGTTCTCGGAAGATCAACTGATCACAACTTTGTTGGGCAACGACTTCAACTTCATGGATCCTAATGCAGCGCCTATGATGAACAACGGCGGGCAATTCATGTGAATCTGCGTGAGCATTGGCTCACGCTTGGATATTTCCAATTATTCCAACCACTCCCCTCACTTTCCATCAGAACATCTTGTTCACTCCACTCCACTCGGGCTCCGCAAGATGCGCTTTATACATGACGCCCGGCCACGAGACCATGGGCGCCTTCTCTGGCCGTCTCTTCGCCTGCTCCACCACTGCGTCGCCAAGGACTTTCTCAATCTCGGCCCGGCCCAATGCCTTCTCCATCCCTTCTCTCAAGGGCAGCAGTACGCCCCAGGCGGGGCTTTGGCGTCCAAAGTCTGTAATGACTGCCAGCCTGACGAGTCTTGGAAGTTCTCCGATTTTCTCAGCGATCTGAGGACTGGTGTGGCACGCGATGGCTGTCCAGACGTCGTGCTTGTCTGCTGCACTGATGTCATACTGGTCCAGGTGCCTCACTGCTGCATCGCCGCCCTCGACTTCAAAACGCTGGGGTCCGTCATACTGGTCTGTTGTTCCGATATCGTGGAACAAGCATGCAGTGAACAAGATATCAAGCTTTGCGGGGTCTCTTGCATAGACCGACTCCGAATGCTTAGCAAGTGCTTTGGCGTAGAGATATACTCTCATGCTGTGGCTGAGTATTGCTGGTGTCAGTAGGCTCGAGACATGGTCGAACGCGGCTTGAGAGATGGGCGTTCGCGGGACATTGTCGGTGTAGACTCGGCTTGCCGGCGCTGGTGCCGATGTTGATGTTGTGTGATCAAGGGGCGGGCACATATCGAATGCCAAAAGGCTGTATTGTCCCTTGAACCGAATGGCTTGTACTTCTGAAGGGGCCGACTATATCGTCGATACCTTGTCTGGGTATTCTAGTTCATGGATCTACGGTGTTCAGGATAACATCCGCCGCGCCTTGTCGCTCAATCCGGCCAGGGCAGACCTCGGCATCTCCACAACACCCACTCCCAAACTTCACAACGGAGCGAAAACTTCTCATGCCCTCTGAGTCACCAACGGCAGCAAAAAGATGGTCACTACGAGGGTCGAACTCGCGACCTTGGCGTATCAAGGATTAAGCTATTAGCACCACGCTCTAACCAACTGAGCTAAGCGACCGGCTTCAAGTACATGGATTGGCCATGTTTGATGAAGGATCGCATTTTATGGAGCGTATCTATCATGGGAGAGATGAACCATGGAATCACCAACCATTGCATGCCGCTGGCACTCAGCCATCACAGCATCGGCAGACTCTTCGTAAACGCCTCCGCGATCTCCTCGTTGCTCCACCCCACAGTCAGACCCAGCTGCAACAAGATCCTCGCCTTCTGCGGATTGTAGAACCCACTCGAGATGATGAAGTCGGTGCCCGGCGGCACCATACCGTCCGTGCTCCTATGTGATGCCACAATCGGGATGCTAGTCGCATTGTACAGCTTCTCGGCTGCCAGATTCGCTTTGCTGGACATGCCACCCGCGCCGACACCGGCGTACACAATACCCTCAGCGCCGCCGGCAACCGATGCGTTGAATAGAGTGGGATCCATATCCTGGTGCGCGTACAGAATGTCGACTTGAGCAAGGTCAGTCACGTTGGAGACGTCGAAGACGATGCGGCCGACGGGCTCGGAAGGCGCGAAGAAGAAGTACGGGACCTGATTGACGAATGTACCGAGCTGGCCGGCCTCGGTGGAGAAGAAGGTGTCCAGGCTGTTGGCGTTGTTCTTGGTGGTGTAGAAGGCGGAGCCGATGCGGTCGTTCAAGACGATCATAGTGCCGCGGTCACGGCCAGCCGGAGAGCCGGCGAGGACGACGGCTTGGTAGAGGTTGAGGGGTCCGTCGGCCGAGAGGGCAGTTGCTGGCCGCATGGCACCGACGCATACCACTGGCTTGGTCGAGTTCACAGTAGATTCGAGGAAGAAAGCAGTCTCTTCTAGGGTGTCTGTTCCGTGGGTGATGATGACGCCGGAGATCTCGGGCTTTGCCAGCTCTTCGTTGATCATGTGTGCCAGTTTCAGGCTGATGGTCTCGTTGACGCTGCCGGAAGCGACATTGGAGATCTGATAGCCGGCAATGTTGGATATGTTGAGAAGCTCTGGGACTGCATCAACCAATTGCTGGACACCGAGGCCGACCGAGTACCCAGTAGTCTGTGTGTTACTGGAGCCTTGAGAAGCAATGGTGCCTCCTGTTGCAAAGATGGTGACATTAGGAAGCGATGCATTGATAGGTGTCTGAATATCCTGGCGAACAAATAACTCGTGGAGGCCTGACTTGGTCAAATCGATGGGCGCGGCCAAGCCCAGGCAAGCGAAGAGAGGAAGAAGCTGTGTAAAGGCCTTCATCTTGATAGTTTGAGGAGTCAGTCAAGCGCTCTGCAGCCCATCATAATCCCTGGGCACTGCCTTTTATAGTCTGCAGTCACAGCTCTTCTTGCTTGGCCAGCTTACCAGCCTTTCCCTTATCTTGCACCGTGGTGAATGGTCAGCATGGTACCGTCATCGGCCTGCGCGTAGTGCTGCCAAGTATGCCCATCAACACGCGAGAGTCAAGTGCGAAACGACGTTTATGTAAAGCCGCCGGGCAAGTGTCGAGGCTGCATGTCGTTATCTGATATCAGTGGGGAATATAGCCCACTTCACAAGGGCACTAGAGCGTGGGTAGAAAGAGTGCCAAGCGGAAGCTAACCGTATCCATGAGGAATCCCATGTCTTCGGACTGTCATTGAAGAGAAAGGTGGTTGTAGCAGTCGACTTTTTGGATAAAGTGTAGTATTAGTCGCGTGTTTCCTTGGTCCGACATGAGCCGAAGAGCGGCATTGCACTTCGCGGAGAGGAACGGAGATACCTTGGCTGCGTCTTCATGGCTGGGATGTGGCTGCTAAAGCTTTTCCTGTAAGGTGGTTTGCACAATGTGCGAAAAGACGATGTACCTTCCAGCCGGAGACCTTGGAGAGCCGGACAATTGTACATGTGCTTTGTTGGTCTGCTCTTCGTACTACACTCTGGACAGTAACGTTGCTTCGACGTTCGCCGGACCAAGTCGTCAGCTATTAACGCGTCTACGAAATGATCGTAAGCGTCTCAAATATGAACCAGTAGGAGCTGACTTGTGAATGACAGCGTTGCAGACCTCATGTAGATAGAAGAGCTCAGGTTCGCGACGCATGGAATTGGCTGTTGAAGATGTAAGCTGGCCCACAACTGAGAACGAGTCCCTCCCCTTCACGTTCACTCTCCACACTGGACACCTGCTATGCGTGCAGCCAGCCAACATTATGCGCACGCATCGAATTCGGCGCACTGGATCGCTGTCGCGTAGACAAGGACGCGCTTCGTAGCGCATCGAAGGCGCAGCAGCCTGCAGCATCGGCGAAAAGCAACCGAACGACGTCATCGACACCAATTCGATCGAGGGCTATCCACGACAACACCATGGATACATCAGTGACGGTACAGCCAGCTTTGACCTTACTCAGGACCCGTAATCCGACAAACAACGGTTCTAGCGTCTTCTTCATACTAGCATCTGCCAATTTCGGATCATGGGCGACACCTCAATTGCTGCGAACAGGTCCGCCCTGAAAGACTTCATTGCGTCCATCGCGACGATATCTGGCGATCTTTCCAACATCACAGCTCCTCCTTTCGTCTTGGCTGAGAATTCTACTGTCGAGATTCCACAATACTGGTGCGACCATGCGCATCTTTTTGTCCGTCAAGCTTGGGGCGAAACCGAGGAGCAAAGGGCTCTCAACGTCCTGGAGTCGTTCATGGGCGCTCTTCGCAATCAGCAATATGCTGGAAGAGACGAGTCAGAGGGAATTAAAAAGCCTCTGAACGCCTTCTTGGGCGAATTGTTCATGGGAAAGTGGGAGGATGGTGAGCTCGGACAGACTCGACTCGTGTCTGAGCAGGTCAGCCACCACCCGCCAATCACAGCGTGCTATATCTGGAACGATAAGCACGGTGTGCGCGCAGAGGGCTTCACCGAACAAGAAATCACATTCTCTGGGAATGTCAGCATTAAGCAAAAAGGCTATGCCATGCTGCATATTGACAAGTACGACGAGGACTACTTGATGCCGGTTCCCAATGTCAAGGTCAAAGGCATCCTAGGTGGCAAACCATACCCGGAATTACAAGGCAGTTACTCACTCATCTCGTCAACTGGCTATGTGTCGCAAATCAAGTTCGAAGGCAAGTCATTCTTTGGCGGTGGGCTAAGGAACGGCTTCCAGGCAAAAATGTTCCACGTCGATCGCCCGGAAGAGATATTGTACGAAGCCAAAGGAGCATGGAACGGCGAGTCTACATTCGAAGATGCGCGAACAGGAAAGGCAGTCGAAAAGATGGACTTTGCGACGCTCAAGACATTACCCCTGCAGATCGACGACATAGCTAAGCAAGACCCCTGGGAGTCGCGAAGAGCATGGGGCGATGTTATTGCAGCGCTCAGGCGAGGGGATATGAAGGCAGCTGCCGATGCCAAGTCAATAGTCGAGCAGGGCCAGCGACAGATGAGGAAGGATGAGGCTGCCAATGGGACGGCCTGGAAGAACCGCTTCTTCAAGACAGTCGAACGCGACGAGGTCTTCGATAGATTATCAAAACACGACCCGAGCTCCTTTAGGATTGATCGTCAGGGTGGTATCTGGAAAATCGACAAGGAGGCAGTCAACACCGCACAGAAGCCATATCACGGAGAGTTGCTGCCGACGAACGAGCGAACGGGAGCGTCCGGAAAATCTCAACGCGATGATGCTAGTGGAGATGAAAAGCCACCGCAAAATGAGGCCGCAGCGGCAATTCCCACTAATGGTGTTTCCCAACAACAAGGAACCCAAGAGTCTGGGGGAAAAGCGCCGATCCATCAGCCTATTGATCCTTCGGCCCAAACGGATATATCGAGGCGGTCGCAAGCAGGATCTCCAAGCATGAGAGCGCCCGAAAGTTCAGCAAAAGGCCCGACCGACGCACAGGTCGAGGAGTTCCTCCGCAACAAGTACAGCGCGAGTCCAAGATGAGCTGAGCTCTATCTCGACGTCTGGAGCTTGCTCGAAGGACGTGAAGTAGAAGTGGTGGAGTAGAGAAGAGTGACTAAGTAACTATATTCATAATTCACTGTACGCCTGTTCCAGATCTGGGTATCATCGCAATGAAAATATGTCCAACACTGAGCATACTGTGTTTCTCAGTACCGTGTTCTTGTTTCTATCGAGGTTTTGTAACGGTTACGTAGCAGTCAGAAAGATCGCCTTTCTGACTCTTGGACTACGTCCTTCTGCATAGTGATCTTCCCGGGCGGTACTGCTGGTACATCGTGCTCCTCGTCGAAGCTCTTGCCACCTGCTGACACTATCCATGTCTGGAAGCCCTTCTCGCTCTTCTCAACTTGACTTTCTTCCACAAGGTCGTCCCTCAGGCGAATGGGCTGGAGGTTTCCCATACCGTAGTCATCGTCCCTCTCCTTAATTGTGCCTCCCTTCTCGGTTCGCATCAAGGTGCGGAAGTTGAACAGACTCTTCCTCTTCGACTCCTTTGCTGTAGATGGCCCACCATACCACTTTGGTGTGTCTTTCCCACTTTCGCCGCCGGCGTTTGTGCTAATGCCAAGCTTTGCTGCTAGCTGTCGGTAGAGCGGGCGGAGGGTTGCAAGGCTACCGGCGGTGATACCGAGAGCTTGCTCCGTGTCGCTCCAGATGGCGATGTCGACAGTGGCCCACAGAAAGTCCGGATTCTTGAAGTCCATAACATATGCCATGCGGCAAAGGACCGCAATACTAGCTACGCACGCCATTCCCAGGATAGGAACCAAGAGGGCTTTTGTCTTGCCCGTCATATTCAGGTTCCACACGAGGAAGATCGGTAGGATAGCGAAGGTAAAGTCGCAAATGACAGAGATGATACTGTAAAGGAAAGTGAGGGCGATGATAACGTCGATGGGGACGCACGAGCCGGTTTGCGAGAACTTGTCCCAGAAAAATGACATCGGGTTGCACTGTAGGAGGGTAACGAAGAAGAAGACTAGTCCGGTAAATACGGTGAGGCCCATGACGATGTAAATAATCCATCTCTGTAATGGTCTGATGGTGATGCGTAGGAGGAAGAGTCCAATAGAGAGCTTGCAAAAGATCATGGCCCAGCAATAGGCAACATAGCATAGCCACCAGTACTTTTCGCAAGTCAGATACTACTGCAGACTCAATAGTTAGATACACTTACTCGCATAGCTTCTACAATATTGTCGTTACTTAGGTCCTTCATATGTCGTCCAGTGCCATAGTGAATGCCGCCGATTGCACAGGTTGCGAACATGACATGAAAGAGCTACAAGGGTCAGTATTTGACTTGTCAGTTGTAATAATTCGAACCAACTTACAAGAGCAATCACCATCAAAAAGTCATCCCAGCCAAAAGCCTTGACGATGCGAGACCTAACGTAGCATCGAAGCACGACCGAAATGAACGATATTGACACCATGGCCGAACACACCGCCTGCAGCTCTGGTCCTCGGTTCTCTACCATATTGGCAAGTCAATTGAATGAATAGCACCGACGTGCAAACTTCAGTTCACCCCGGATTCTTAATGAAAGAGGGAGGAAATACCAAAAGTTTGGGTAATAGGGCCGTCCATGGTTGGCTAGAGTCTCGACGCTGAATATACACCAATGGCAACAGGACAGGGGTGACACGGCACATAAGCCCTGTATACGCCAATGCCCAATGCTAAAACGAATGTAGCCTAAGCTTGGGCACACAATTTGTTCTGCAACCTCAATGGCGTTTTACTCAGGAGCGCGAGTCGTTTAGAAAGAAGGGACCGGGGTCAACATCCAAGCGGCCCAAGCCGTTGGCGATCTCCACCGACAGTTCGTTGACATGCTGACAGTTGATGGCCGATCCCAATAATATCTCAGCCCTCGAGGCGGCTTGGACGGTTTGCGGAATTTTGGGTACCCGTACGAACGAGTTGTCCCGCACGTCGCTGGAAGACACGCTGCATACCGTACATTTTGACCATCGCAGGCGCTCGCGGAGACGGCCGGGTCTGGCAACTTTTCGGTCCCAGAATTTTCTGCGACTTCATGCCGGTTGTCACGCTTTAATTGGACGCCGTCACGCACTCAATAAGCCGGATGCGAGATGGCATAAACCGGCAATTGGGAGACTCTCGGATGGCGACAGGGCTGGGAACGAGCCGCAGACCATCGACCCGTCCCCGCGGATCAGTACGCTTTTAGTATCTGATGTCCGCCTCCAAGGGCTAAGCGAGCTCATTAGTACTGTCAGGGCAAGGCAAGTGGATACAGGAGAACGCCAAACACCATCAGTCATGTTCATGTGGAGAACGGGCGGGACTCTACACCTCCCCAGCCACTGCCATTGGTACGGATACCGACACGTTTGACACTAAAAGACGCGCTTACCGATGCGGATACGGACTGATGGGAGCGAAATCGTCCGCTCTGTCGCTCAGAGATTCGTCCAAAGCTTATTCGAGGCCTAGAAGACCAGCTATCTGATCATACCTATCAGAAATACTTGGGCGTGAACATGGCCTGTTTGCTCTCGTTTACGACATCGAAACGACATCAATCGCATCACGTTCTCAACGCATGATGAGAATGTATAGATTGAGGGGCAGATGTGGCTTACAAATCTCAAACGACTAATTGCGAGTCAAAGAGCTCCCCTCGCAACCCAGTAGCCCCCCAGTGCATGACTTGCTAGCAGACCGTCTAAAGGATTTTCTCAGGCGCTGCCAGCATTGCGACAGTAGCAGCTGGCCTGAATGGAGACATCCGCGATGGCCTCAGCCAACCGAAGCTGTTGACGTACAATCCCTGCTTCTTCCTCTCGTTTGAGCTTGACGAGGCACTCGTGGTATCCATGCAGGGCCCAGACATTATTCGGATGCTGTCTTGCCCTGGGTAGGGTGTCATCGAACCCTAGATCTGCCTTGTACGCGCCAGCCGCATCCTCGATCCTGCCTTGTTCCATGAGGAGTGCAGCGTATGCGTGCCGTGTTGGTTGCATCCACTTCAGCAGGTGTTAGTGATCTGTGCCATAGCCATAAGAGAGAATACATACAGGCCAGGGTTCCGCGTAGGTGAGGGCATCGTCACGCTTGATCGCTTCCTCGAGATGGCTAAACGCAACGTCGTAATCGCCCTGCCGATACGCTATTTCCCCATCGAGCATTGCCTCGCCGACCTTAAGGACCACGTTTGACTTGTTGGGGAAGTCACCACAAATGCGGGACGACGGGATGCGTTCCACGGCCTCTTTCAGAGCGACACGTTCTTTCAGGGCGTGCTCGACGTCTCCGGTCGCGGCATATGCTACACCTTTTCCGTAGTGGACCATTGCGATCGTCACGCAATAGAGATCCCTATCTTTTGGAATAGGTAACGAAAGCAGGTCCTGCCATCTCCCGAATCTAACAAGTACGTGTATACGCACTGAGGAGAAGTTCTCGAGCCAGTCTGCCATGGGTGGACTGTCGATGCTGAGGAGAGAAGCCGGTAGTGACCGCTCCATCCGATTTACCGCTTCTAGAGCGACCTTCGACTGACCAGCGAACATTGCAGCATATATGAGCGAGTGGTAGTCATGCATACGGTAGAAAGAGTAGAAATTGTCTCCCCCGTGTTCGTTGTGATACTTTTCATCGGCCAAACAGGCATCAGCGTTTGACGCTATGGCCCGTCGGTAGTCCCCAACCAGGATGTCAAGATGGCTCGGCATGTGGACAAGATGGCCTGCATCAGGAATGAGATTACGAAGATGATCTGCGGCAACAAGTGCTATTTCCGGTGTTGAACTCATCTCCATAAGGTGAATGTAGAGGTGGAGAATACCAGGGTGCTTGTACACGTCTTCATGTCCGAGTGCCTTCTCCAGGAACCCTTTGACTTCCAAGGAGCGTGATCCAGGGGTCGGCTTTCCAGTTTTCAGATCCCAAAGATCCCATGCAGAGAGGTTCATCACGGAGTCGGCGAACAAAGCTGTGACATCAAGATCATCTAAGAATCTCTCGTACACCGACTCCATGGACCTTGCGTAAGCCTCGTTGCATGCCTTGAAGTCATGCTCCTCCAGCCCCTGCGGCACACGGGATTGGATCGCCTCAATTAGTGCCTGTTCAAGCTTTGTCGAATTTGGCGCATGGTCCTTAGCCTGCGTGAGTGCATGTTCAATGGTCTCGAGAGTCATTTTCAACTCCTTTTCGTCGAAGAGATCCCAAGGTTTGTTGTAATTAGGGCCCAGGGCGAAGGCCAGCTACTTGTGTCAGCCAACTTTCCAATCCGCAACGGGGCACCAGTTTTCTACTCACGCCCCAGTATGCCATCGCGCAGCCAGGATCTTCGGCGATGGCCTTTTCGAAGCAGCGAGCGGATTCTTCATGGTGGAATGCATAGCTCCATATCAGACCTCGGTCGAACCACACCTGAGCTTCTGCATTTGACGTGGTGACTTTGCGGTGATAGGTCCCGAGATTGTACTGATACGACTTTGACGCAGTACCCATGGCTGCAATTCTATAGCAAGTGTGGTTTTCGATAGTAGTGGAGGTGATGTTGATGCATCGACAGCTACTCGGCCACTAAACTCTAGATACGAGCGGGGTCTTGTAGTCTCGTGTCGCGCGGCCAACACGGCCGATGGAGCAATCGGATCGACGACGGTCGCACACGCGAAAAGCGCATTACACTTATCGCAAATCACACGCAACGCCATAAGTGTATGTCTGCACTGCACCTTACCACACAAGCACGGCCACTTGTCACTCTTGAAGGGTTCGATCCGCAGGGCATCCGTGAGCACAGCCAATTACTGGCTGATCTATTAAAAGTCCTTACGACGAGAAAGGCAGCCTTGCGCCCGCCATGTTAACATTGCATTTCACATGTGGCCATTCTCTGACGAAAGGTAACATTCTTGTGAGGGTTGGTTGAATAGCCTCCAGTTCTGAAGGACGAGGGATTACGTCACCCCACTTCCTGGCGATCGTGAACTCGAAGACTCACCACCGAGAAACTTCTACCATTCACACCACAGTTAGATCTTAACATCAACATTTTCGCCTGCAGCAATCAAACTCCACCATCACAGCTGGATCGTTGACGCCCATGCTAAGACGCATCGCCGTCCGTCCTCGCAAAGCAATACACCTCTCTATTCGACCATCAGCATCACCTCTGCGAGCATCAACACCCCCAATCAGCAAGATGCTCCACTCCGCCTCAACCCCAGTATCAGCAGACACTTCATCCAAGAAGATCTTCGCCCCGACTTCAAACTCGGAAGACCCCGGCCACGCCACGCAATACACAAAAGGCGCACTGGACCGCAGCGACCTCCTTCCCTCGCCTACCGACCAGTTTCACGCCTGGTTCTCCTCAGCATCCGAATCCGGCGTCTATCAACCCGAAACCGTAACCTTGAGCACGTGCTCGCTGCCCTCGGGCAAAGTCTCAGCACGCATGGTCTACATGAAAGAGCTGGACAGCCGCGGCTTCGTCATCTACTCCAACTGGGACACGTCCCGGAAAGCCGCCGATGTAGCTAGTAACCCGCACGCGGCGCTCACATTCTGGTGGCGCGAGTTGGAGCGGCAAGTCCGCGTTGAGGGACGCGTCGAGCGCCTGACGAGCGAGGAGAGCCAGGTGTACTACGACACGCGGATCCGGGGGAGCAGGATTGGCGCGTGGGCGAGTCAGCAGAGCAAGGTGCTGCAGGGGCGTGAGGAGCTGGAAAAAAGGGTGGACGACGTGGAGAAGAGGTTTGAGGGGCGTGATGAGATTCCTGTGCCGGAGTTTTGGGGCGGCCTAAGGGTTGTGCCAGAGGTTATGGAGTTCTGGCAGGGCAGGCCGAGTCGGTTGCATGATCGGTTTAGGTATGAGTGGGTGGAGAAAGAGGATGGTGATGGGGAGTGGAAGATTGACAGATTGAGCCCGTAATGTGAACAAGATCATAGGGATTGAGATGGAATAGGGAAATTATATTCTGATTCTTTTGCGAATCTTGATAGGAATCACAAACGCTAGTACAACGCCAATGCAGGACCTGGTCCTACCCGAAGCAGTGGTATGCAACTATATGAAAACGTGAATCGTGACCATGAATTACCAATCTACTCGCCATCGGACTCGTCTTCCGCAGTCTATGGTCTTGTTAGCTTGTCTCTGCGCATGCGGTTTTTGATCAACTTACATTCTCGTGGAAGTTGGTTCCATGTGTGGTCTCGTTGATGTAACCCTTCCTGATGACAAAGTCACCGAAGTGCTCGCCATCATTCCTCTCCTTAGCATAGTGCTTGATCATGGGCTGCATAATCTCAAGGATCTCGTCCTCCTTGATCGAGCTCCTGTAAAGCTTGTTCAAGCGCTGGCCGTGGTAGCCACCACCAAGGTACATGTTGTACGCGCCGTAAGCCTTACCGACGAACGCAACTTCGGCAAGCCAAGGACGCGCGCAACCGTTGGGGCAACCAGTCATACGCATGACGATGCTGTCCTGGCGGAGACCAGCCTCCTCGAGTGTGCCCTCAAGCTTAGAGATCAAGACGGGAAGGTAACGCTCGGACTCAGCCATGGCAAGACCGCAAGTAGGGAAAGCGACACAAGCGGAACTTGACAGCCTCATACCAGAGAAGTGGATGTTGTCAAGCTTCCACTTCTTGAGAAGCTCCTTCATGGCCGGGAGGTCATCGTCGTGAACGTTGGACAGGATCAAGTGCTGGTTACCAGTCAACCTGAACTCTCCCTTGTGTGCCTTGGCGACCTCGATGAGACCAGTCTTCATGGGGAACTCGGCAGTATCCTCGATGCGGCCGTTTTCAATGAACAGGGTGAAGTGGTTGAGACCGTTCTCATCCTTCTGCCATCCGAAAGTATCGACGTTGCTGTCGAACTTGAAAGGCGCCGGGTCGGCGAACTTCTGGCCCCACAGCTCCTCGACCTTGCCACGGAAGACATCGACACCCATGTCGTCGATAGTGTACTTTAGACGAGCGTGCTTGCGGTTCTTGCGGTCACCATGGTCACGCTGCACCAACATGATCTTTTCGCAGACAATATGGGCCTGATCTGTGGGAACGTAACCGAACATGCTACCAGTACGGGGGTACGTCTTTTTGTTATTGTGTGTGACACCCATACCACCACCAGCAAGGATGTTGAAACCGACAAGGTTGCCGTCAGCGCCCTTGATAGCGATCAGACCGACGTCGTGAGCGTAGACATCGGTGTCGTTATGTGGAGGAATAGCGATGGTGATCTTGAACTTCCTAGGCAGGTATAGGGGACCGTAAAGAGGCTCGTGGTCTTGAATAGCCTCACCGGCAACCTTGCGCTTCTCCTTTGTCTCGTCATCCTCGAGCCAGATCTCGTGATAAGCGCTGGTGTTGGGGAGTAGGTGATCGCTGATCTTCTGAGATATGGCGTGAACCTGGGCGTGGTAGCTGGAATGCGTAGGCAGAGAACTGCACATGACGTTGCGGTTAACGTCACCGCAAGCGGCAATGGTAGTCATTAAAGATTTGTTGATGGCTTGCATGGCTGGCTTGAGCTTGCCCTTGACAATACCGTGGAACTGGAATGTTTGACGCGTGGTCAGCTTCATGGTCTCGTTTCCAAGCTTAGTGCTAATCTCGTCCATCTGCAACCACTGCTTGGGGGTAGCGACACCACTAGCAAGTCTGCATCGGATCATGAACGAGTAGGCTGGCTCAAGACCCTGAGCCTTGCGCTCGTCACGAAGATCACGGTCGTCCTGCATGTAGGTACCGTGGAACTTGGTGAGCTGCTGGTCGCTGGCAGAGATGGCGCCAGTCGATGTGTCTGCGAGACCCTCCTCGATGGTACCACGGAGGAAATTCGAAGCAGCCTTCATGTCCTCATTGGTGATTGGCGGAGGCTCCTCAGGGAGACCCTCGACGTTGTCGACGCCGAGCGACTGCCAGAGCTTGGGCTCCCACTCCTGGTATGCCGTCTCATATGTATCGGGGTCCTGGTCATCACCAAGACCAACAGGTGCGAGCTCCTTGCCACCGAGAGTGAGGAGACGGGCGTGCAGGTCCTTGGCAGGCTTATTATAGTAGATCTTGTCCTCCTTGCGAGGCCAGTAGTGGCTGTCACCAAGACCAAATGTGGAGAAGCTGACAGTGGCGAGGTCCAAGTCGGTGGAATCCTTGATGGTCTCCCAGGTGACACGGCCGTTCTGAGGGAACTCACCCTGACCGGCGACACTGGTAACGAAGACAACATTCTGCTCATTGGGAAGATCCTCAAGAGGAAAGTCGTCCATGGCCATGACCATGGTCTTGAGGCCTCGCGCCTTACCGCGGTTGCCCAGACGCTTCGAGAGCTTCTCAGCATTACCGTTGTCGGAAGCGAAGAGAATGGTTAAGGGGTCACCAGCAAGGCCGTCGAGAAGCTGGCTGTAGGCGTCCTTGGCCTTGCGCTTTTGCAGCTGCCTAATCTCAGTACCGAAGTTACCAGAGACGTTGGAGGCGAGCTGAGGGTGCCTCTTCATGACCTGAGACATGTAGTTGTCGCGAGCAAGGAACTCCTCAAGCTCCTTCTTGATCCTCTCGGAATCAAGCTGGAAGTTGGGCTCACCCCTCTCGTCGCCCTTAGGATCCCAGCGGTACAATGGCCAGTAGCCAAGGTCAACGGCCTTCTTGGTCTCCTGCAGAACGGTCAAAGGAGAATCGTTCTCCTTCTCGTAGGGCAGGTAAGCAAGAACGACGGAAGGACCATCGAACTTATCGGCCTCAATCATGGCCTCCAAGACCTGAGTGTAGGAGCTGTACACAGCGACTGAGGCAACGTAGGCGTTGCCAAAGTTCATAGCATACAGACCAATGTCCTTCTTCCTGCGGACAGAGTCGGCGGCGGCGCGCTCGGAGTAGGGAGTGGAGTCGATGATGAGCATGTTGACATTCTCGCCAGCCTCCAGAACGTGGTGGACACCAGAGTTGCCAAGATCGTAGGCCCAGGCATCAGAGCCGACCAACCAGGATGACTCCTGGTAGAACAGCTTCTTGGACTCGAGGAACTTGCTGGCAGCGGCTGAACCATCGGTGCTCAAGCGTGCAATGACCTCAGGAGCAAGATCGTTGGCTTCAACAGCGTTGTTGGCACTGAGCGCCCACTTGGACAGCCACTCCTTAGGTGCGTTTGTGATGAAGTCGTTGCTCTTGGATGCGGCTGCAACCTCGTCGACGAGTCGCTTCCTGTGCTCCTTGCGCGCGATAAGCGATCCGAATCCGTACTCGGGGCTTGCTGAGATCTCGTTCGAAATACCGGCATTCTGAGCACCAAGCTGGTTGGCGACGTGAAGCTTGTCGCCGAAAACCTGATCCAAGATCTTGACATAGGCATTCTCGAGGGCAGGCTTCTCGAGGTTCGCCGGCTCAGCTTTTGGGCCATCCATGTTACCGATCTGGAGGTTCTGAAGAGGTGTATCACTTGTGAGATTTTGCCATACGCCGCGCAGAGCCTGCGAAACAGTCTTCTCGTCAATGTACCCCAGCTGGTAGCCAACAACGGTTGGCGATAAGCCACCAGCCGACTTCAACGACATCAGCAAGTCAAGGAGGACGGGGCCCCACTTGGTGGTCTTGCGACGAACTTGCTCGAGGACTGCAATCTTCTTGATAGATTTGGGGAGCAGTGGAGCAAGAGAAGCACCCAGCCAGGGGCGGTACATCCTGGCGCTGATCAGGCCAGCGTTCACGTAAGGCTCCGAGTCGTCCGCAGAGTCAAGCTCAGTGGCGAAAATGCCAGAATCAGCACCGAAGAGGAAGATAGCAGCCTCCTCATTGCCAGAGCCGGTGTATGAGAATGCATCGTAGGCACGTCCTGTAGACTCCTTAATGGTCTCCCAGATCTGCGAGGCAAATCGGTAGATGTCCTCAGATGAGACAGGCTTCGAGATCAGGGACTCGACTGTGGTCGCAGAAGAGACCGATGCGCCGCTCTGGCTGGTGTCACGTTGTGATGAGCCAGCGGAGGAGTCGGCGCGCTGGCTGTTCCTCTCCGATACCGGAATGGATCGAAGCTCTGAGGAGCTCAGGGGAGCAGCCTGTGTGTCTCGGGGGTTTGTCGAGCTACGAGCGAAGGATACGGTAGCACTCCTGCCATCGTCGGCGTACAGAGAAGTCTCCTCAGACTTTGTGTGCTGGAAAGCCGCAGCGGCGTCAAGGTCAATGACGCGGCCGAGCAGCTGAGCATCCTCCTGTGCAATTGACTTCTTGAAAGCAGAGGCGCTCGGGTCGAAGAAATGAATCACACCCTTGCCAGATTTGATTGCCAGGGCATGCGCGGTGAGGGCAATGTCCTGTGCCTCCTGCAGCGTCTCGGACTGCAGGAATGTGAAGCCAGACTGCCTGATGGATGTGATATCAGAGAAGTCTGGGAAGCCAGCGGGCTGCACAGAGACGTGGAGAACGACGGGATATTGTGCGAGCTTATAGAGATGCGGTATCGACTTCACCAGTATCGAGGAGGCGGTGGTGACACTGGTGAGCTTGCCAGAGCGAATTGGCTGGAAGACTGAAAGAAGAGGGTCTGCATTCTGGCGAACAGAAATGACCTGGCAGGCATTAGATGTGTTGCCACTTTTGTTGTCTGGTGGCGACATACCTCTGGCTGCTGCTTAGCAACAACGGAAGGCGCGTTGCTCAGCTGCAACGAGCGCAGCGCCTGAGAGAAATCGGAGTCCTCCTTCAGCGAAGGCACAACCGACACAATCACATCGGAGGCCAAATGTGCGATGCGGGCGACTGGGACGAGTCAGCATGCGTTCATTCGTAATGTTGCCCCAGAGTCCATTGCAGCCGATATCGCCGGGGTGCAACAGAGTGGTGGGGTGGTGAGCGCGGGGTGGACATACCAGCCTCGCCAGCAGTCGAAATGGAACCCATTGTGACTGCAACAACACAGTGTCTGAAGGCAGTGAAGGGATTGTCTATGGGGGAGAGGAGATCAAGTAGATGGTGAAATCGGGTCGTCGCCGATGGTCCTCATGGGCGGCGGCGGCAACCCATGGGGCATATTTTTCGAAAAGATGCCGATGATTGAGCACGCCATTCTTAGTGCATCTCTCCAGGGTCTCGCGAACCTCCACAGCGCAGCCTCAGCCAGTAGGACCGCGTCTTTTGGTCATTGACCAATGGTCTCTGTCATTACTGCGGCCGGATCACGTCGCCGCCTCGCTCGTGACGAGGCGATTCCTTAACGCAAATGTTGACGTGCTCCAGGACTTCAACGGAGCTGGCGGCGAAGCACACTACTGATGCTTGCGGCTCCAGACCAATGTGACCCTGACCGCCAAGAGTCCGGTCGCGCTTGCCCGTTTCCGAGTTACCGAGGCCGCTTATCCACCAAGCATGCACCTCCACTCTGCGGCTCCTGTCAGAGCGGACACCCGCATCAATGCCATGTCTTGAACCGTGTCTGCATCGACGCCACTTTGCCTTTCGTAATTGCAGACTCCCGCTGCTCATGTCGAGTCTGGCGCAGCTCCTGCAATGAACCACACATCTCTTGGATTTGAAGAGCCCCTCGTCTCCGATACCCCGCGGCCGTTTCCGGAGCAATGCGCGCGGATACATGACCGTATAGACGCGTTCCTGGGCGCGAAGGATGTGTCGGACCGCGTGAAGAGCGTGCAGAAGCAGACACGTATAGCGCTGGATGTGATAGAGAAGGCATTGGAGCAGTACAGGTAGGCGCCCGTGCTGGGGGTGGGGTTTGGTGGCACAGTCCGTGAAGTACTGACAACTCCCCCAGTCTTCCCGAGCTGTCTCTCGCATACAATGGTGGGAAAGACTGCCTTGTGCTGTTGATATTGTATCTCTGCGCTCTGCACAAACGCGGGCTCATCTCCTCGACCCCCTCATCAAATATCGATTCTGCGGTACAATGTGTCTACATACAGGACAAGCATCCCTTCAAAGAGGTGGAAGAGTTCGTGGCAACGAGCATTGAGACTTATTCACTATCTCTTCTTGAATACGCTAAGCCTATGAAGGAGGCCTTCACCGATTACCTGCGCGACACACCATCTGTCAAGGCCATATTAGTAGGGACACGGCGAACAGATCCGCACGGCGAGCACTTGAAGCACTTCGATCCCACGGACAAGGGGTGGCCTGCCTTTGTGCGGGTACACCCAGTCATAGACTGGCATTACGTAGATATTTGGACAGTAAGCGCAACCATGCCCTCTTCTCTGCACTCCTGCTAATTAAAGTAGTTCATACGATACCTGAACATACCCTACTGTCCTCTTTACGACCGCGGATACACATCCTTGGGCGGAACTACGGACACCCACCCGAACCCCAAGCTCGCACGACAAGCTTCGGCGAGTCAAATACCTCAAGTGAGCAAAGCGAATGGCACATCGACACCGAAGTTCAGACCAGCATACGAGCTCATTGACGACTACGCGGAGCGGCTAGGGAGAGACAGATAGTACAATCAAAGATATTGCATACTTCACCACCATTCCCACTTTCGTCAAACAATGCTCCATGCCGCTCAGCTGCAACACTCGACGCATCGCTCATCACACCACCATGCAATCATTCCCGTGCTTCGGTTGGCGGGGTACAGAGTACTCCGAGCTTGCGCCGAGAAAGCCCTCGAAGCTTCACGCATCGCCCACCTCGCACAGAGCATCCTCAAATCTCACAGCAGCGCACACCTCGCACCCCCCACCAAATGTCTCTCCACGCACTCTGCCGCCGCCCTTAACGCACCCTCGCAAATCCCCCAACAGGGCCCAAAATGTCAACCTTCGGCGTCATTATCTCGGGCCGCCCCATACTCACAGACGCACAAGTCGTTTCCCCAACACAGCTCGCCTACCAGATCCCCGCGCAACCGTCGTTCTCGCACATCGTCGTGTTCCTGCTCCCGGGCGCCGCGCTGCCCGACGGCACCGCGGCCGCTGTGTACGCGCAGCTGCCCGGGCGCAGTGAATTCAGCCTGCTGGGCGCCATCGCGAACGAGAAGCCGAGCGCGATATTCAAGGTCCGGAGCGCAGGCGCGGGCGCGGGCGGCGACGCAATGGTCAACGAGGGCGCGAGCGCGGCGCTGGCGCTGGGCATTAGCCTCGAGCCTGCGGCGCAGGTTGCGGCGGCGCTGGAGCAAAAGAGCGCGCTGGAAGCAAGCACAGGCGCAGGTGCAGCTGCGGGCACAATGGTAGTCCACGGGCAAGGGCAAGCGCATGTGGACCAGAAAGTGCTCGCACAGCGCATCATCAAGAACTGCTACGACTTCCTGACGAGCTGGGGCAGCGGCGACACGGTGCCGCTCAAGGCGTTCCAGGCGTGGTGGACCAAGTTCGAGGGCAAGATTGCGCGGGACCCCGGTTTTCTGGAGCGCAGCGACGGTGGGTGAAGACCGGGCGACGGGTGAGGCATTGTGGAAACAGACAACTGGCGCGGGTGCGATACTAGGTGTGAACGATTGAGACGGCGATGGAAGAGAGAGTCGGAAGAAAGAATCATGGATCCATGGGCTTGCTGCGCTTGGCGCACACGACTGAGCACCTGTGCAGCGTGCGCGGTTGGCAGGGGGCGTGGCAGAACAGCAGTGAGAGCATTGTCGTTGACAGTGGGCGAGACAGCGCCAGGCGCAGGGCTGCCACCATGTACCATAAGAACAACCTGTCGCCAAATCCCAATGTCAGAATCTGCGTCCAAATGCTGTGCACCAGACGCATCACGCAGTAGGAGCGAGCTGGATGCGATGGATCTCAGGATGAAGGTGGAGCCCTGATGCGGCACCGCGGTATGGCTGGCGTCTCGGTATGGCAACGAAGTAGGCTGGCGTGTGTGCTAGAACTCTCGGTGCACTGCGAGTTCAAAATGTGGTTACCTCGATGGCATGAACACGGCTCCCCCGCCCTCGTCTTGTAGATGGTTCTACGTCCTGTACTCATTGCTCGCGCTCAGCCACCTCTGATCTAGGAGCCTGCTCACTCTATCCAGGATCCGCCTCCCACCCATGATTGCTTGGAAATGCTCCGCCCTATCTTCGCGCTCCATCAGTAAGAAAGTTGGCAGTCCAATAGCCTCCGCAGTCTTTCGCATTACACACGACGATGCGGGCAGCGATACAACCGTGGGTACTTTGAGAGAAGCGACTATGACCTGTGCTGCGAAGGGGTTGACACCAGCACGGCGGAGAAAGACTTCCCACTGCGATACATCACGTCAGCATCAGAATCGAAGAGACATCGTGGTGAGAGACTCACGGTGGTCTCTACAGCAAGCAGCTTGATATCGCCGATATCCTGCCCGCCATGCGGGAGTCCGTATTTCGCCATGTTCTGCACAATGCTTCTCGCGAGCGTCTGCTCGCCGCCTCGGATATAGTGGATGACTGCATCGCCTGCAAGCTGAGCTGCGAAGACCTCGAGGCTGCTCAGACTCTCCGTGTCCCGCGTGTCCTCGGGTCGGGTGTGCCCTGAGTCTTCTCGCAGGCCCTCACTGACCAGGACAAGGAGTCGCTCGTACCGCTCTTGCAGGGCCGCGATGCGTTGTTTGACTGGCGAGCGTGCTACTTGGCCGGGAAGCGGTGCTTGTTTGATCTGTTGTAGGCTGGTGAGCAGGACACCGGTTGAGGGCGAGAGAATGATGTCTGCTTCTACTGCAGCGGAATGAGGGAGAGTATAGTCGCGGTAAATGAGCTCGACTTTGGGGTGGAGAGACTCGATTTGCTTTACGAGTGGGCGTCGTTGGAGGAGAGACGATGAGATAATCAAGAAGTGGGGTGGCAGATCAAACGAAGGAGAGAGTTCTGGCACATGGCGCGAAAAGTGTTCTGAGATGGATTCTGGTCTTTGGGCATCGCCGACAGATTGACCCAGCCCGGCAGACAGCTCAGTGTTGCGCGCCGATGTAATATGAGAGTTAGGAGTAGCAGGAATGTGCGTCTGAACATCAGCTTTTGCAGTCATGATGGCTTTGCCCTGCGTCTCCATGAACTTGTGCAGTGCTGTAGATGCCGAGAAGCCACCGAACAGAAGCTCGGTGGGTGCGTTCTTCTGCTTTTCAACTGGTTTGTGCTGAGATAGAGGTAAGGGCAGTGGTCGTGACTCCCTCCCAGGCGATCTATGGTGGGCCGTACGCGGATCTTGCGAGCTCTCTCGCAAGGCTTTCTGGCAAGAAGGTCCATCTCCTTCTACTTGCGGCTGCTCCTGCATGGCAAATTCCGGATGCACTGCTGTGGCTTGTCTGCGTTTGTGCTGTGCTTCCATCAACTCGTCTTGCTCTTGTAATTCCAGTTTCCGCTTCCGGATCATAGCCTCAACATCGTCGGGCTCCTCGAAGTCAGCAGGCTCGATCCCATCCTCTTCGTCGTCTTCTTCCTCATCAAGGACACGAAGCCCATCTTTCTTCCACACCTCATTCGCACTTGTTGCAACGTAGCCTGTCTTGAGCTCAGCTTGAACCTTGACGAACTCCGTCTCGCCATGCAGCTTCTCAGTGAGCTTGATAGTGGGGGAGGGCGACGCGAACCATCCCCAGCTCAGATCAAGATCAGACACGCCACGCCATGAGGTCGCAGATCTCAAGTCGTCGCGCTTCACGCGTTGCAGGAATCGCGTTTGTGCCTCCAACTCAGTGATGCCCCGGCGACGCTCCTTGTCCCTGCATTGGCTGAACTCGTTCCACGGCGCTACTGGGAGCGTGAAGTCAAGGACCGGAACATCGACGCGGGATACGGTGTCAGCTCCGGTCAACCGCTCGTTGACCACTTTTCTGTTCGCTTCCTTCGCAGTTGGCTCGATCACTTTAACCAGCTCCCCTGTTGCGCTCAGGGAGTCAGATGCGCCGGAAGAATTATCTTCAGGCCATGGTTGGAGGCTGTGACCCACTAGAATCGTGTCTGAGAACGTCACCGACTTGAGCTTCTTCATGGGTGAGTCTGACAACATCTCTGGTGTGAGCGGGCATTCGACTCTGAGTTCACCCACTTTACGCTTCGACTTTGGGTTAGTTGGTGTAGAATCTGCCAATCGTGGGCTCGTAGCTTGTGCATCGTGAGCATCAAAGAGCGCATCCAGATCTGCCACGTCAAGTAGCATCGAGTCGCTGCTACCGGAGTGGTATCGTACGAGGGAGTCCCTGGCCATGATCTGCTGCTTGAGAGCCTTCGCTTCCGCTGTGACCGGATCACTGCTCTCAGGAACAAGCGGAAGGCGATTTGCCGGCGAAGATGGTACGTAAGGCGTCAGCGGTGGAGAGAGCGGCAGCAGCGGCGGCGTCAGATGTCGCGGTACCAGATTCTAAACCTGTCAGCAGACATGTTCACGTTGAGGAACGCACCTACACTTTTGCGCTCTATTTCTTCCGCCATGAGTTTTCCCTCGTCTTGGGAGGAGAACTCATCCTTCACCGCATCTTGCAAGAACGCGAGCACATCCCTCGTCATCGCAAGCCTCTCGCTCTTGATCTTCACGTCGCATTGCGCTGGATATGCAGCGTACTTGGCCGGCCAGCCCAAGCCCTCATCATTTTCCTCGTCAACGTCTTCAGACGGAAGCCGCGTCCTGAGGTCTCTGAACTCGGGCTCGATCCTCGTCCCGAACTGCAGCATATCCAGCTCGGCGTCCGTTCGCAAGACCGGCAACTCGAGCTTCAGATCTCGAGTCTGTCGTGCATCTGCAGTCAGTGCGTCATCATTCGGTGGCTCTCGTAGCGTCAGAACAGTCTTCAGCAGGAACGCTGCTTCCATGTTGAGAGCGAGTCGCTCCTTGAGTAGCTCACGCGCAGCAATCGTTGCATTCGCGATGTCATCTCCAAAATGATCCTGAAGATCTTGATCAAATGCGTTTTTGAGCGATAGACATGTGTCAAGCAATTGTGGTAGCTCTGTCGTGTAGTCGACGCAAATCCCCTGCTCTCGCGCGTACTCGAGGACGCTGGGCTCTTCGACGACAGGCTCCGGCGCGGAAAAGGGGAGGTCTAGCTCTAGCTCCATCGCGATTTTCTGATCGAAATATATTGGGTCAAGGCGCGACGAGCGATTGCTGACGACAGACTGTTCATGTGTCAGGTTGTAGAGCAAGGGTGGCGCGATGTCGCTCCTTCCTACCCACGCCAGCGCGCGTCATCACGTGCTTGTGAACAGTAGGTGTAACTCTGCGCTATGTAGCAGGCCGAGAGCGGATTAGCACTACTCCGGGCCTGACACAGATGCCACCTTACATAGGGTTGAAAAAGCTTATATCTCCGACGAGTCTTGAGTTCCGGATGTTTCAAGGCTTGTCTCGGACGGGGATTGAGACGACCTGCACAAGGACCTGCGGAGGCAACAACAACACCGAGTGCAATGCGCACGCAAACTTGGAAGAGGGATTTCATAGTTGACAGTCGATCTACTCGCTATCTATGCTGCGTTTGCATGCAGTGATTTCGTTTGGTAGGCCGTGATGCATATCGAATCCCGTATCCCAACCCATCATTGTCGATCCAGGGAACTTAACATTATGTACAGACCAGTATACGTCCACGTCTTATCTATCAACAAGCGCTCAAGCAGATCAGTGGCGGAGTAGGTTTCTATGTCTACTTGGTAGGCTTCTGGCCGAAGCCGAGCGACTGGTTGCCGCCGTTGAAAGCAACAAGCTGGGACCTGAACATGACGTCGCCGTAGATCTGGAGGCCGGCGCCCTGGTTGCCCTGCACGCCGCCGAAGCAGGTGGTGTTGGCCTTGTCGACGGTGGCGAAGGTGATCTGGTTTCCGGGGATCTTGGCCATGTAGGTGTCGCCGATAGCAACGGACATGTCGGGGAGCTTAGAAGCACATGGGTAGATGAAGCCACCGACCTGAGCGTTGAGCTGGGCGCCTTGGACCTTGGAGTAGTACGCTTCAGCGACCTTCTGGTCGACGAGGAGCAGAGATGTGCCAGTGTCGGCAATGGCGTCAGAGCCCGTTGGGTTCTGCACGACCTGATCACCAACCGCGAACTTGGTGGAGGGAAATTGCCAGAAACCGGTCTCAGCCTTGACAGGAATCCAAGCCATCTGGCCCGTGAACTTGGTAGAGTCGATTTTGCCAAACTCGTAAACGCCGGTGCCATCGGGGTTAAGGTCGGCAGTGAAGACGGGCATGGGGAGGTCGGGCATGACGTTGTCGAAGAAGGTCTTCTGGGGAGTCTTCTTGGTACCGTCGTTGACAGTATTGAGCTTGGAGAAAGCAAGACCAACGAGACCATCGGTATTGGTGTCTTGGACGAAAGACTGCGAGACCGCATTGGCCAACTCAACGGTCTGGCCTACAACCTTTACTCCACCGATAGTAACAGTGTCTGTGCCAACGGTTCCAGAAGCACCAGAGCCGTCACCGTAGGAGATCTTCCACGCAGAACCCGTGGTATTCTTGAAGGTAGTCGATTTGGAGGCATCGAAGGCTGAGTGCTGACCGATGGTCGCAGCACCAAGCTCAGTGCTGAACATCCACCTAGAAGACATGAGCGATTGAGCTGGAAAAGTCGGCATATGCACTTACAGATCAGAGGAGCCAGAGTCAAAGTCCAAGTTCAGCATCTGACCACCAACATTGACAGGAGAAAGGAAAAGAGCAGCGTTGTTCCCAGGGTTGGCGGCAACGGTTCCGGTCTGTTTACCGCCAGTCGAGTTGGTAGCTGCCTGCCTGTTGTATCCTGCGAAGTCCTCCTTGACAACGAAGTTGTACTTCCTGAACACCTTCCTCATAGCAGCAGCGCCATTGGGTCCAGTCGGGTGAGCCTTGTTCAACTGGCGTGGGACCTTGAAGGAGCGTTTCGCGAGACCGTTTCTGCGAACTTGCGATGGTGCGGCGAGCGCGAGGGCTGCCAGAAGAGCGAACACGAAAAAGAGGCGTGATGAAGGCATGTTGTTTGTATGAAGGCTGACCGGCAGCAGCGACGAATGATCCTTTCGTTTAAAGAATGGAAATGGTCTGTTGAATATACCGAAGGAATGAATTTAAAGCACAACAACTAGATGGAAAGAATAGATCAAAGGCTCGGCCTGATGATGGGAAGTCCACACAGCGCATAAGCAACTGGTGATGAGGTTTCTTTTAAAGAAGGTCGTCGAAACAAGTAAGGACCGTTGCAATGTAAACCTGAGAATCCGATGAAACTCATAAAGGTCAAGAACCGGTTGGCGGCGCTAAGCATTGCCTCAAGACACGAGTGAAATTCCTGCCGCAGCAGATCAAGTGCTGCGTGTACCACATGCGTGGTGATCCATGTGGGGATCAAGCCCAGTTGCTGTCAGGACTCAGGCACAGAGTCTGGAAGCCGTCCTAACGCAGCTAGTTTTCTGCCACATGCAGACTAAGAGGCTCAAAGCGCAAAAGATCATTGGCCGAGAAGCATGTCTGACAGTTGCCGGCCAGTTATCGATATCCCGTGGAGCTCTTACGCGTACTGCCTGAGCTTGTGCGGTGGTGTTGAGGAAATGTGGAGGGAACTAGCGCGCGTACATGGGTCGCGGACTCTAGCGAGAGCGTTTCAGGTCCGCGGCACCTGCGAATGCCGTCACCGTCGCAA
Source organism: Didymella exigua CBS 183.55 (assembly GCF_010094145.1). Classification (NCBI taxonomy): domain Eukaryota; kingdom Fungi; phylum Ascomycota; class Dothideomycetes; order Pleosporales; family Didymellaceae; genus Didymella; species Didymella exigua. The sequence goes on from NW_022984789.1 coordinate 766,254, forward strand.
GATCCTTCTTCGAGACGGCGACGAGAGGACATGGGCTGAGCGTGCGTTCGGGCTGACGAGTCCCCTCTCTCGTTAGCGATGTGTTCCCCACAGTGCTGCCCATTTACGTGCTGCGTCTTTTCGTACGCAGGCGCTCCCAGCCACATCTCGTAGCGGCTTACGACGCGCTGCAAAAGGCCCCGATGCGGTACGCATGAACATCAAGGCTTGACGAGGCTAAGGTGCAGTGTTTCGCAATGCCAAGCCCCTGGCGAGCTGCGCCGATCCGTGTGGAAGGCTGTCGCGGTTCTGAAACGGCCGAGATGGGGTCGGTCGTCGACAGCCGCAGTCGGTGGTTGTGAGTCGCCGCCGCCCTGGTCGCCTCCGTTGCTGCTAGTGGGTGCGAGACGCTTGGGAGTAAAGCCGCCATAGGAGTACGAGGTAAAGCCCCCAGGCAGTCCAGCTCAATCTCGCAGCTCACAGCACCGGTCCCGTTCGCGACCGCAGCGCCCCCTGTGCAGGGCCTGCGCAGGGGCATTCTCCAGGGCTCTTGACAAGCACCATGCCAAAGCTTAGCCCTCGCGTCCCAGGCACCGCCGCACTCGAAACGCGTATCGCGGGACCACTCTGTTCCTGACGGCCGGCTGCGAGAAACACCGCGCCAGCCACACACCTAGACGCAGTGCTGTTTGATTGTCTGTGTGATGGTGTTGGCGCTGGGGATGGGATTGGAGCCTGGAAGACCAGGAGTGAGGTTTCGGATGGGGCGTAAACCGCGTGAGGCTGTTTCGCAGCTGGGTGGGAGGCGCTGGGTGTTGGTGGGTGGCTCGTGAGATTGCGGTTGTCAGCGTGGCATTGTGTGGCGCCGGGTGCGAGGGAACGGGTATCACAGAAGGCATGAAGGCGGTGCGGGAAAACAATGCTTGAATTGAGTGCGGTGCGGGAAAACAATGCTTGAATTGAGTGCTGACGAACTTGGCTTTTGAATGTCTATCTAAATGCAACAAATCCCTGGGCCACTTCAGGGTGATCAGCATCCTTTATAAGTAGGGGAGTACTGTGTGGACATGCATTCGACAACTGAATGCATGCCTGCCTCCTTCAACCCTCATTGGCTGCCTGCTAACATAGCAGTCATCGGTGAAGTGCTGCAACATGTCATTGAGACTGCAGCGAGAGGCGTGGCTACCTGGTCGCCATGCTTTCGACATTGAGAGCGTGCAATATGCAGCGGCTCGGCTAAGCTGAGGGATTTGAGCCGCTAGGTGCTGCAACCGCTTCAACCGAGCAGCTCGACGTCGAGACCGATGGCCCTCATGAACAGGTTCACGTTGCCCAGGCGAGCTCCAGCCATTTCCGCAGGCAACGCCTTGCTGACGGAGACGGTCTCCATGACGCGGTCCTTGACACCGATAACCAGCCTCTGTTGTTGCTCGGGGCTGGCACCGACACCCATAGCAGCCAAGAACTGCCAGATGTACATATCATCTGTGTCGTTGATGGAGCCAGGGAACAGGTACGGAAGCACGGGCTCGATGGTGTCAAAGAGGCGGTTGTAGAGGATTGTCCACTGGTCCCAGTCGCCGGCATCCGTCTCGGGAGCCGACTGCTTGAGGAGCTCAGCGCGAGAGATCAAGATGGTCAAGAGAGACAGGCCAATCTTGGTACGTGCGACAACGTGGAGATTAGTGCGGTCCAGGATAAGTCCAAGGAGACCAATGATGATGTTCAGAGGCGACTCGGAGATGTGTGCGAAGAGTGGCGGCATCACAGTCTGCGAGAACAGCTCGACCTCTTCACGGATAGCAGGGCTCAAGGGCTCGTCTGGTGTTGCGATGGCGTGGCCGACCACGTTAAGGCCGTCGAGGTGAACGACAATCATAGTGACTACTGTGATACGCTCCTGCTCATCGATGTGGCGGAAGAGACGAGGAATGACCTTCTTACCCTTGGCGTGCGACAAGATCTGAATGAAGGGATGCTGTGCCTGCGCATGAGGGTTGATGGGCTCCATGATTTTGGTCACCTTCCAGAGCTTTGCGTGCAGAGCCTCGATCTTAGAGCGCCACTCCATGTGTGCCTGGATGGCCTCAGGGTCGCTACCCTCGTTGACGGGCGGTGGCATAGTTCGCTCGTGATCCTCCATCTGCATCAGGGTGAGGTAGATGTTCTCGATGTTGCGCAGCGCGTCTTTGCGGTCGGCGATCGAGGTCTTGGGCTTGGGCTTATCGCCTGTCTCTGGACGCTTGATGTTGAGAAGCGGTCGCGGCGTCTTCGAGTTGCTGAACGCAATCTTGCCCAGGCTGCCCTCGACGACGAGCTGCTTCGCCTTAGGCCTGGCCTTTGCGGCCTCAACTGCGCGCTGGATCTGCTGCTCCATACGCTGCATGTGGTTGTCACCACCGCGGCCATGCCTTCGGTTGCCGAACCTGTTGTTGGTCTGGAAGAGGTAGGTTTGGGCAAACTGATTGGCTGGCTGCTGAGGGTTCTGGCGAGGAGCACCTCGAATCTGGCTAAAGACCTGGTAGTAAAAGTCCTCAGCAATGGCGGCCTCCGGACCCCTCTCATCGAGGTTGCCGGTTGCCGTCATGAGCTGCTGCAGCTGGATGCGGGTGATGAAGTTCTTGTCCTGGGGTGTCATCAGACCATTGTCCTTGGCCAGCTGTGCAATCTTGTGGTTGCGCTTCGCACGTTTAGCATCCTCCTCGAGGAAAGCTGCACGGTCAGCCTCGGACAGGTTGAGCAGCTGTTCTGGGTGGGTGATTATTGGGAACGAGGGGCCTCTGTTGTGTTGCCCAGGAGCGCTGCCAGCCGTCTGTCTTTGCGCAGGCTGATCATGCTGAGCCATGGGCTGGCCCTGACCAGACAGACGGTTGGGGTTTTGTAGGATCTGGCGAGGCTGGGTCGGCGGCGGGCCTTGCGGTTGAGCAGCAGGCGAGGCGCCTCTCTGTTGCTGAGCGGCGGGCTCTGGCTTTTGGCGCTGCAGAATAGTAGGCTGCTGAGTCGGCGTCTGTGCAGATTGACCGGGAAGCTCAGCGTGGAACTGCTGTTGCTGCTGGGGCACGCCTTGCCTCTGCTGGAACTGCTGGGGCGGTGGCTGCTGGTACTGCTGTTGCTGAGGGCGCTGCAGGATCTGCGGGCCGCCATGCTGGCCAGGGAAACCAGGTGGCATTCCAGGCGGCATGCCCTGCATGGGAGGCATGCCGGGGAAAGGTGGCTGGCCCTGGAAGAACTGCTGCTGGTGCTGCTGAGGGAACTGTTGCGGGTAGCCCATGCCGGGAGGCGGCTGCACCGGGGGTGTGCCTCGAGCGTCGTTGCCAATGCTCTGCCCGCGCATCATAGCCTCGATCTCGTCGACGCTCATGACCTTCCTCGAGGCAGCAGATGGCTGGGCGGGGCTGCTGGAGTACGGAGCAGGGTCCTGCTGAGGCTGAGGCTGCTGGTGACGCTGAGCAGCAGGCTCCTTTGGCTTTAGACCCCAGATGTCGGCGCGTGCCTCCAGTCGAGGAATGTACTCGGGATCCTTGTAGCCTTCGTAGCCAGTCCTGTTGGGCTTGGAGGCTTGGGGGGCCGACTGGCGGTACTGCTGGTGCTGGTGCTGCTGTTGCTGGTGCTGCTGTTGCTGTTGCTGCTGCTGGTGCTGCTGGTGCTGCTGCTGCTGTTGCTGCTGCTGGGGAGCAGGCCTGGAGAAGCCCTGACGCGCCTGGTAGAGCATCTGCTCCTCCTGCAACGTGTTCGAGACGTTCGAGGTCTGGCCGGCGAAATCGAAGTCCTTGCCCACGCTCTGCTGCGTGGCGGGGCCATCGCCGCCGAAAGTGTCGTCGTTGAAGGCATCGTCGGCGTCATCGAGGGCGCCGCCGAGGCCCTGGTACGTCTCCTCGAAGTCGATGCTGTGCATGGGTAAGCAGAGGTCAATCGCACGCGCGGGCGCGGCGCAACGTACACTTGGTCGTCGGCTGCCCCTCCACTGAAGCCAGCAAAGGCATCGTGCTGCCCAAAGCCAGGCGCATTGGGCTGGTGGCCGCGGCCCCCGGGGAGGTTGGTGTTGAAGCCAAAGAATGACATGATGGGCGGCGCCCGGGTGGTTGCTCGAGTGGGTGGGAGGTTACGCGCGACGAGTGCGAGTTGCTCCAGGTGGATGACGCTGAGCCAAGTCGAGGCGTGCATTGATCCATCTGTCGCGCCTCAGTGCTCCGCCGGCGTTTCCCGCGCCGCGCCGCGCCACCGCACCGCCACACTAGGGGACTAAGGCACATGCGAGTGTGCGACGACGCCCCTACTCCTTTTCGAAGTCGTGTCCTGGAAAGGCTCTGCACTCGGCGTCCATTTTATTGCTCTCTCCCGTTCCGCAGTAAATGTGCACGTCTCGCACCTGCTGTCCGCTCGTTGCCCCGTAGTCGCCCCACGATCCAGTCCACGTCCTCTGCTGGAACCGGCGCCCTCGATTGCCTCCGCACCCGCTCCCAGTCGCAACCAGGCGCTGGCCACAACTCGACTGCCACCACCCCTCAACGCCAGCAGCGCGCTCCTCGGACCTTCCCTCCAGCACAATGGCAGGCACTCAGCGCTACCTGCGCTACATTGTCTTTGCGCTCTTTGTAAGCCGCCCGTCGAGCCGTGGCCGCTGTGGCCCTTGGCAGCACTGACCCAGCCAGGCGCTCGTCCTCCTCTACTTCATCGGCTCGTCGTCGTCGGTTCCGTCGGCGGCGAGCTGGCCCAACTACGGGTCTGGCGCCAAGGACACGCTCACGCCGCCGTCGGGCATCCCCGGCGCCCACGATGCCGTCGCGCAGCCCCACGAGTCGCACGCCGCTGCGAAGCCGCCGTCTACGCCCAACGCCCACGACCTGCCGCCCGCGACGATGCCTGGCGACCGCATGAACGCCACCTTCGTCACGCTCGCCCGCAACCAGGACATTTGGGACATTGCCAAGTCGATCCGCCACGTCGAGGACCGCTTCAACCGCAAGTTCAACTACGACTGGGTCTTCCTCAACGACGACGACTTCAACGACGAGTTCAAGAAGCTCACCACCGCGCTCGTCTCCGGCAAGACCAAGTACGGCAAGATTCCCAAGGAGCACTGGTCCTTCCCGGACTTCATCGACCAGGACAAGGCCGCCCGCGTCCGTGAGGAGATGAAGGAGAAGAAGATCATCTACGGCGACTCGGTCAGCTACAGGCACATGTGCCGCTACGAGTCTGGCTTCTTCTTCCGCCACCCCTTGATGCTCGACTACGAGTGGTACTGGCGCGTCGAGCCCAGCGTCGAGCTGCACTGCGACATCAACTACGACACGTTCAAGTTCATGGCCGATAACAAGAAGAAGTACTCCTTCACCCTCTCGCTGTACGAGTACGTCGAGACCATCCCCACCCTCTGGGAGGCCACCAAGAACTTCACCAAGACCTTCCCCCAGCACATCGCTCAGGACAACTCCCTCAAGTTCATCAGCGACGACAACGGCGAGACGTACAACCACTGCCACTTCTGGTCCAACTTTGAGATTGGCAACCTCAACTGGCTCCGCTCCAAGGCCTACATTGACTACTTTGAGTCTCTCGACCACGCCGGTGGCTTCTTCTACGAGCGCTGGGGCGACGCCCCCGTCCATTCTCTGGCCGCAGCTCTGATGCTCAAAAAGGACGAGATCCACTTCTTCAACGACATTGCCTACTACCATGTTCCCTTCACCCACTGCCCGACCGGCGAGCAGTACCGCCTCGACCACAAGTGCCACTGCAACCCCAAGGAAAACTTTGACTGGAACGGCTACAGCTGTAAGCACGCCCTCCTCACCATTCCACCGCCCTCCTCACCATTCCGCCGCCCTCCTCACCATTCCGCCGCCAACACTAACGCGTCCACAGGCACATCCCGCTTCTACGAGCTCAACAACATGAAGAAGCCAGAAGGGTACGAAAAGGAGCAATAAGCCTCCCACCCCTCCGCTCCGTTCCACGCCGCCTCGACCTCACGCACACACATCTGACTCCGTCCGAAGTGCACCGCTCGACGTCCGGGACATGTCTTGGATCGCGCTGAAAGGGCTATGCATCTTCATCGCCGTCGCGACCGTTCTGGGCATTTACTTTGGTCGCAAACGCCAGAATCGCTTCAACTACGACTAGACTAGGGGAAAACGGATTATTTTCGCGACACAACGCCTGCTTTTGGCGATAGGGTCTGTCTTGTTTGGCGTTTGAGTGCGCTTCGGCTTCGCCTCTGGCGGCTGAACTGCGTGGGAAATGGTCGGCTGGCCTTTCTTTGTTCGTAGAGTCATGCTGTACGCTGCTGTATCCATATGAATCCTCTGATTAATACTCTCATGCACCTCGGCGCGAATGTTGACGCCGAGATCTCGCCTGAAAACATAATCATGCTTAACGCCTCGGATGTCATAGAAGAAGAAATGCGCGGAATCGACGACAAGGCTAGGTAGCGCGAGGAGTTCACCTGCGCGGAGCAGCACTCGCACCGCATACTGAGAGTCCGGTTGCTGGTGCTCACCATCGTGCGGACTGTTGGTTTCGCATGCCTCGCGACAAGACTCGGATGCGTAGAGGACATGTCTTCAGAGGAGACTGGGCAACGAGAAGATATCACATTAGTGAAGCTGATATCGGCTTCTGTCTCACCGGGATGTGAGCAGCCACCAGACACTCCCACGGAAGAGCATGGTCGCTGCACTCGCATCGCATTCCTCCGCCGCGTTTGGCGACGATGGTAAAGCCAGACTTGTTTAGATACCCAGAGATTGCTGACAATACATATGTGCCTGTTCTGCAGGAATATTACGTCTGCGATATCGATCGAACGGGGTTCAGACATATCAACTGGATCCTCATCCACCTGCAAACCAAGCTACGACAGATACACCTCGCGACGACGTCACCCGTCACCAAAGGGTCACTGCACGGAGCGCGAATCCAGACAACAGCCACGACAAGCGCTCGAGATCAGTAGCGAGGTACGCGGGCAGGAGTTGCTCTTGAAACGATTTGTATAATTCGGGGGGCAGTGATACCCAGATCGGCAGATAGTCTACGCCGAAGCCCATGAACCCCAAGAACGCCGTATCATGTATCTCGACCGAATGCCCATTTAATGAACATAGCACACGCAGAGATGATGCCCATCAATCCGCCCAAGATTCCATCGACATCCAGAAGATGGAACAAACATGGTAGAAAGCCAGATGAGCCAACTGAGCCGTGTGGCCGAAGTCTTGAAATTTAGTTATCCCGAAAAAGTATAGTGGACATTCCAGCGCCGTCGTAAGCAGAACAGTCGTGCACAAGTCGAAAAACGCGGCAAAATTGCTAGATGTAGTAGCGAAGGCCTTCGCACCCGTTCCAGTAGGTTTCGCAGGTTTAGTGGTCGTACACAAGTCGGTCGTAAGTCATGTCAAATATTAGTCGTAAGGTCATCTCGAGTAAGGCTTGTTCATCAATGCGATCTCGCGCGCGACCGTAGCCCACTCGAGTTCGCGGCGAAGAGGCTCATTACGTCTCTGACGCTGATACTCTTCCCATTTAAGAAGTTCGTAAGTAAATCGCAGGTGCGGTTGAATGATGACATTCAGTCGCCGTGCCCTGACAAAGCAGCTTGATATCGTGTTAGTGATTGCTTGAAAGCTTGTACTGGGGGAACCTACTATGCACGTGGGAAAGACAGGCCCATCTCGTTCATAATCTCTGCAATGCATATCGTGGCAGATCGAGAGACGCCGACTCGGCAATGGACGAGTGTAGCTTCGCCAGCAGCCTTGCCAGCTTCGATGAACTTCAGGCATCGCTCAAATTCGCTCCACAGGGGGTCAACACCGTTGTCCTGGACTCGATCGACCATCAAAAAGTTTTCCTCCGGCCATTGGAGCTGCTTATTGACATCTGCATCCCACGATAGCGGCTCGCCAACACTCAAGATCCTTGTGATGCCGAGTTCTCTAAGCAACTCTGGGTTGTTCGCATGACCCAGGTTACCGAGGTACATGTATGGCAGGATCCTACTAGGTAGACTGCCATCGATCTTCGACAGCCACTGAGGCTCGGTGAGGTTGAACACACTTTTGCTGAACTTGGGCGACTCCTGCAGGATGCGCGGCTGAATCGCAGTAAGGAGCGCAACGTCGGACGGATACGCGAAGAAGTTGCGGCCCTTCTCCCGGTGTAGCTGGATCCAAGCGTCGTGGACCGGGAGGCCTTCCGCATACATGAAGTACGCTAGGGCGAGCAGGGTGGTCTCCGTGTAACCGTCTGTGCAATGGATGAGAAACTTGCGTGGTACAGCAATATCGTCTAGCTCAATCGCCTCATCATCGTCGTCACTCCGTCTGCGCTTCGTTCGACGAATCTCCTGAGGATTCGCAAGCTCGTACATCCATCGACAGGTCTCCATCAGCCCATCGACTTCAGTGTGAGACCACGAAGGTGGCATGATACTACCAGAGGAGGGGAACTCCATGTGTATGGCGGATTTTCGGTTGACCTTCTCCATCGACATGCGCAAAGCTCGCAATGAGCGTGGTTCTGGTACATGTGCAAGGTCTGTCGCTTCGATGAGTACATCGTATGCATCCTCGCCTAAACAGTCTGGGTGGAGTGCAGGGTCAGGCGTGGGTCCTAGGAACACATTGCTGCTGATCTCGGATGCTTTTGACATGTCGCACATCTCGTATCGCTCCCAGTAGAAGAAGTCAACGACGTTGCCAGTCACGCGGCCTGTAGGATCAACAGCAATCAGCTCTGGGTACTTCTCCTGAACAGTGCCGAACGAGTCTGAAAGCATGAACGTATTGAACAAACCAGCGGGAAAGCCACTGCTCGCTTCATACTGCCGTTGAGCTTGAGATATGCTCTTAGCAAGCGCAATGGTGTCGTTGGGGTGTGTCTTCTGATCGCCATAGACTATGATGTCCGAGACCATAGCCAGCTTACAGGCCTGTATCTGGAAGTTACGCACAGAGAAGCCATCCTTGGGATCGCACTCGATGAAGGAAGGCGAATTAGCTGAGTCTGAACACAATATCTCGTCTGCTGCAATAGCACCCTTTAACTTCGACGCGGCCAAGTCTCCACCTGTCTTTACGACAGTCAAGCTGCGAATGCAGTCGGGGATTTTGCGAGCAGCTTTGCGACGTGAAGCAAAGAAAGCGAGTTGAATCTGGTTCTCAGCATGCAGACCGTGGAGCCACGGGAAGACCTGCTCTGGGCTGGGCAATGGGTGCGTCGCCATGAACTCCAATGCCTCTGCCATACGATCTGCACTGATTGTGTACACTGGTGGGTCATTGCAGAATTGTGTGCAGTGCTTCTCTGGTGGATGTGTGATTGAGGCTGTCTCGACCAAGCTATCGTCGCGAAGAGGAGATGCTGGTGGTGTCACTGGATTTGGACCTGGCGGGCATACTGGCAGGTGCTTGTTTGGAATTGCAGCAGGAGTGCCACGAGACGAAGTGTTGAGCGAGATGTGCGTGGGAGGTGTTGAAGTGCAAGCTGGCATCGCAGGCGCCCTTGCCACCGCTGCAGCCATGCTCGCGATTGAGATGTTGAGGGTGCAGTTGAAGGCACGCGACGCAATGTGCTGATAAGGCCGGTCTGCCCTTCCTAAACAAGATCAAATGGCCGAATGTGGGCAGTGCAAGGGTCGATATCACTAATTGCGGGGTTACTGTGATGAATTGATAGCGATCCTGCAACTAAACGTCAATGTTGTCCTAATATTGAGTGCATGGACAAGTGGCAGTGCAGCAGAGTGTTCACTTACAACACTGGGTGGAGACGATATGCCCGATGTTTGGGATGCAGCGATTGATCACAGCGAGGCACCGAAGATGGTAAGAGCGGCCCACTACGGAAGTGCAAAGCTACAGTGCAACGATGGGTGCACCAAGCATGTTGGCAAGATAAGTAGTATGAAAGGGAGAGCACGAAGAAATTGATCTGATGTGAAGAATGGAGAAAGAAACAGGCGGGCGAAGGCGAGGGTAATGTTGGTTGCACAACGGAACGGTATCCTAGGTGTTTAGTGGGTTCCCCGCCTGCAGCAGTCAAGGCCGTACAGACTGACCCAGTCTGGGTCGCATCTGCAAGCCACATGCACCCTAATCCGCACAGAGTTCTGCTGTTGGCTCGGGAGTGACAGCGCAAAAGCACACTTGGCGGAATATAGTCCAGTTCGATCGGATTTGCGAGACAGCTGTTCTTCCAAGCCAGCTCGGCAGCATTCTGATGCATTACCACCGCTGGCGACGATAACGATATAGTGGGTGGGTCTGATACCATTATTCACCCCCAGCATTCCCAAGTGGAACCGTCGCGCAGTCTCGAGGCCCATCGGTTCGTCAGGCTTCCCAGGCCACTCGGCACGCCGAAGGGGCCCACTGGTAAGCACCGCCGGCAGCGTGGAATCGGGCTGTCAACTTAGCGGCCAATCGCATGCGGATCTCTCACGCCAGTAGACCCCACATCTGCAGCTGCAAAGTTCCTTTGCCACATTCTGAGCACTGCGAAGCTCTGGGCTATTCGTCGAGCCGCCATCAGGATGCGTCGATCGACCCCGCCTTTCAACCGTTGCGTCGGAGCCGCCTCGAGAAAAGGCGAAAGATGAGACGAGAGCTCACGACATTCAAAAAGTTCTAATCATATTTAACGGGCATAGTGATGTGAAAACACACCGAGTGAACTGGCGCGACCCCGCACCTCAGCACTGTGCCGGCGATGCGGGAGGATGTCTTGCGACCAAGATAAGGCCAAGGGTCGTTCGACTGCGTATCCCCTCGAACTCAAGATGCACATGGTCGCCCATGCGTAGACGCAGCTTGACGTAAAGTTGTGCGGTTGGCGTCCAATTCAGATTGAGAACTTGGGCTTTCGGCAATTCTTTAGGATGAGCTTGTGGTGGGCTCGGAAAGATGGTGTGAGCGATCATTTCATTGTTCTTCCAAATTGTTGAGAGCGAACAACCATCTCGATCGATCGGCGCAGCTGCCTGCCTGCAGCTTTGAAGGTTACAGCCTTCGTCTGGTCGTGCCAAACCCGATATAGATGCTTGTAGATGTGAAACCCACCAGTGTAGCTCCCAAACTCCAAGCAATACTTAAAAATACATGGTCGCATAGGTCATAGGACGTCCCGTCGATATACTCTGAGCTAGTCCTCCCTTCTTCATGCCTCAACTTCAGTCCTGGCATTCAACAACTCGTCTACATGGGATCGCTGGACTGCGAGCTTGTCCTTGACACCTTCCTGCTCCTTCAGGAGAACGGCCAACACCTCGATTGGAGGGTCGAGGTCGAAGCGATTCGCACGCTTCCAACGCTTCAGTCGAGCAATACCGGTGCAGGGCTACGATCGTATGTTAGCATGTTACAACTCAGTTGCCCTAAAAGATGATGGACTTACGCCATACTGTGCGCTCATATCGAACTCCCGCAGCACCTTCTCGTGCAAGCTCAGGTCATTCTGGTGGACTCTAGGAGCCAATCTTTGATTCTCCTTCGCTGCCCAGTACTTTTTGATCGTGGAATCTGTTATGCGCCTCGCAGCCTCGTCTTCTGGTGCGGTTTCGACCTTTTGCGCTGCGACTTCCTTTTCGACTTGACCGATTATGTCAGCCTCAACGGTCGTGGGCTTCACTTCATCAACAGTCTCAAGATCGATGACCTCTGCTTGTGTGGCCTTCGTTGCGCTCTTCAATAGGACGTCCTTCTTCGCGTCCTGCGCTCTTGCGCCAGGCTTTGTGACTTTGTTGGCGCCTCCGTGGAATGCGAGGGTCGACTGCTGCGACTTGGCCGTGGGGCCAGAGACTCGTCGTTTCGGCGGCATTTTAGATAGTATGCGTGTGCCTGGAAATGCGATAGGTGGTGGTGTGTGCGAGATATGGGTCTGATCTGGCTGCGCGCGACGCGGTACTGAGGGTGCAGCTGTGAGAGTGACGCAAGGAACACTTGGCAAAGACGCCAATTGGTTGGCGAGGTGATGCGCGGTTTCGCGCAAGCACGTGCGTGCCATTTCACCATCCACTCCAAGCACTCGCTAAAGAACGAAGTGCCAGCCATCGAAATCTGTGTACATAGTCGTTGAATTGAAAGGTGTGTCCTATCCACAGTTTCCCGTATCTCATCTTGATCTGCCATAAGTCTGCGCCTATCGACTGCGGGGTGGTTGAAAATCTCTACGGTTCATGTTTTGCTCCAAATGTACCTAGCACGCCTCGAAGCCACTGGGGATTATACTTTCGCTAATTTACTTTCGGCTGACTTGTTACTTACGTGCTGAAATTGATGTTGTGGGTATTGACGATTTCTGACAAAACTTAGCAAGCCTGCCACCTACACCTTCAAAGAGTCCCGAGGATGACATCTACAACACCTCCAGACATAGCCGCCCGCGTAGAATCGCTGATTCCCAGGTTCCTACTCAATCGTCTACTCAACTCAGACCAAGCGGGTCGCCGTATCTCCCTTCTCGGCACAATTGACTCTCAAGATGCGCTTCTCATCGCCGAACGCGCGGCATTCGACACCACAGACGCCAACATGCAAGGTTTCTCTACCTCCTTACGGAACATCAAGAATCTCGGAGCCAACGATATCTATGCCTGGTTCATGGCTAACAGCAACCCCTCGGCGTCCGGCTCAGATCCACCTCCCCCAGACTTCAAGATCAACCTCATCTACCCGTGCACCGCAAAGCACATCAAGAAGTACACCAAACAAGGCGTTCGAATTGTCCACGAGACCCCAGAGATATACGCTAAGTACGTACGCCCCTATATCGCTGCGCAGCACTCGAAGGGAACACTGCAATGGGTATACAACATCCTGGACGGGCTGAAGGAGCAAGAAGACGTCATCTACCGCGAGACCAGCCCAGAGAGAGGCTTCCTTCTCCTTCCCGACCTGAACTGGGACCGTAAGACCCTCTCATCGCTGCATCTACTGGGCATAGTCGAGCGGCGTGATATCTGGTCGGTGCGTGATCTGAAAAAGAGCCAGGTCGGCTGGCTACAGCACATGCGCGAGAAGATGCTGGATGCTACGGTAAAACTGTACTCGGAGTTGGAGATGGACCAGTTGAAGCTGTATGTGCATTACCAGCCGACGTATTATCATTTCCATATCCATATTGTGCATGTCGAGCTTGAGGCGGGAACTACGCAGGCTACGGGCAAGGCGTTGGGGTTGGAAAATGTGATAAGCCAGCTTGATGGTATGGCGGATCAGGCGAGTCTGGCGGATGTCAGTCTGAGTTACCATCTTGGTGAGAGGAGTGAGTTGTGGGAGAAAATATATCTGCCGTTAAAGGAAGGGAGGGAGGTCAAAGTCGATCAGCTCTAGATACGCGGCATAGGCGGAGTTAACAAGATTTTAGACAGTCTGTCGTGTGACGATAAAGACCCAAGATTTTTCGAAATTACACATTGCCTTACTTTACGGAAGCAACCTGGTATCTCAGCGCAAAATGAAAACTACATAGCTACCCAATCCAATCTCGAGTTTCTATCTTCTCGCCCTCTTCCCTCTTCGCCCACATCTCGCTCTCAGTATCATCTTGGTATGAGCTTCCTGGTTGAACTAGTTCAGCCCGAGGAAGCTCAGTCGTTGCTATAAGTCATTGCTCTTCGGGTTATGCAGATAAATATCTGGCACCTTTGGCACCTGCGGACTCTTCTGCAGCGCCAGCTTGATAGCTTCTCTTGTCTTCGTTCCCTCCTTGCCATCTCCTCCGCCGCCAGTAAGCCTTCGCATGCCATTCCGTATCCGGCTGCCTGTGCTGTGCGCGACAGGCTTGGCCATATTCTCGAGGCTGAAGGTACGGTCTGCGCTTGTCAGGCGAATGTCATCGTCAGAGAAGGATTCGCCGATTTCATCTATGACGGTTGAGGAGAGCGAGGGAGAGATGCGCGAGCCTTGATTGGGGGCGGACGGGGACGTAACGGACCGAGCGTGCAGACCGGGGCGAGGGGCGCTTGTGGGTCCAGGGGCGGTCGGTGTTGAGTTGAAGGAGCTGAAAGCACCTGGTGTCATAACGCCTGGATCTCGTGCAGGAGACAGCTTGACATGATCGGTGCTGAACCCCGATTGAAAAGATGTGACGCTTGCGTTGCGTGTCAAAGACTTCAGGAGTATCGGTGCGGTCTGTTGGTCGTAGAGATTCTCTCGTGTGTTTAGCATGTTATTATTGTAAGAGCCATTGACGTGGTAATGGCTCGAGGTGAAGTTGGGGAGATCGGTGAGCGTCTCGTTATCGTCATCATCATCGTCGTCATCGAAGAAGTCGTCCAGACTGTCTAGCTTCATGACAAGATCACCGATATGGCCTTCACCGCGTGTGTCTTCAGAGGTCATGGTTGCTGTGCGGTAGTCTGACAATGGACTGAAGGGGAACTCATCTGCGCGGAACTCGATCTTCGGAGTCGCCGACTCAGGAGCATCGCTACCCTCGAGGTTACCGCAAGTGTAGAAGACGGCATGCACATTGGCTCTAGTCAGGTGCGAGTGGTGGGCCGGCATCGGTATCGACCACCCGCTCTCTTCTGGAATTCCGTACAGCGATTGTGTCTTCTCAAACTGCTTCTTATAACCTCTAGTCGAGTGTGATCCAGCCATGCTCATGCGGATGTGCTGCTTCTCGAATGGCGTCGGGGCATTGGTCATGCTGAGATTGATGACGAAGTCGAGTACGCGTAGTGCTTGTGGACAAAATTCAGTCTGTAGCAGTCGCAGCAAGGGGGAAATGAGATCCGGGCCCTTAGAAGCTATCTCTGGTTTGCGCATTTCAATCTCCGGTATCAGAATGCAGAGCACCTCCATGGTGTTGATTTTCATCCAATCGATCTTGTTCGTGAGAAGACTGAGCAGGAAAATTAGACTGCCGAGTTCAAGATCGGGGAAGTAGGCGGATCCAAGGGCAGACAGGGTCTGAGATAGGAAGTCTGTCTCTTGTCGGTAACGTTTCATCGCAAAGGAAGTGAGCGCATCGGCAAGTGTGGTGCACTGATACTGCTCCTCGGCCACACGAGCCAGGATCTCGGCAGTGGCTTTGACGCCGGGGTCCCTTTTGATGGTCTCGAAAGATCGTATGAATCTTGGCAAGTTAGCAAGGATGGTGTACACCAGTCGTGTGTCATCTCCGACGATTCGACTCGATGGTAGTACAACCAGTCTATCCATGATGCGTAAAGCGTGGTCCAGACAGGTGCTTGATCGTATGCCCTTGAAGGTCAGCTGGGCGAGACCTTCGAAGTTGCCCTCCCACTTTTCGGGGCAACTGTCCTCGAGTACCTGGAGGACTGCAGCGTCGCCGAGATCAAGCTTGTCAAGGAACTTGTCCAGCATCTGCAGACTCTCCATGAACTCGCCTTCGTGTATGGTGTCGAGACAAGCGCAGGTTGTCCAGAAGAGTTGAGGATACTGGATGAGATCCTCTGGTACCAGAGCTTCGATGATGGCGCGTAGGGTCGTTAGGATCTCCATCGAGAAAGTCTGAATGTCGCTCTCTTCGTCCGAGATAGTATTGGACAGTCGTGCGAGCATGTCAGATAGCATCTGCTGATCGAGCGAACTCAGGATGCAGCGGAAGATTTGGAAGGATCGACATGCAAGATGTCGAACCGGACACGAGGTAGCCCAGTTGAGCGCTACCCTTCCCCATGCGTCTCTGAGTCCGGGGTAGGCAAGGGTAAAAAATTTCAAAACTTCGCCCGAAACATACTCCATAGACTCAGGCACCTTGGTGCTGGAGTCTTCCACCTCTTTGCCGTTATCGTCGTAGTTCCAAACGACCTTAGCATCGTGCTGGCGGATGTTCTCGACGAAGTCTTCGATGGCGCGCTTGTCAATACCCAGGGTATCGTCTTCGATCTTCGAGATGACAAGCTCGTGTATGAGATGTACAAGCATCTCTCGGGCTTGGTCCTGTACCACTGGTGTGTAGTGATCCCAAAGAACGAGGACAACTTGCAGCAGCAAAGGCACATGTTCGCTCGCAAGCTCAACTGGAGACACCATGAGGTCAACAAGTAAGATCAAACAGACCTGGCCGAGGGCGAAGCCAGACTGAAAGAGTCAGCCTAAGTACAAGACGTAGTAGAAAAGAACTTGCCTGCTTGTTGCTGCTGGGTAGTAAAGCATTGAGATCGGCGAGATACGGTAGGTTCACAGCGTCTGCTGGTGGCGGTACTGGTTCGCGCTTCTCGCTTACTAGTGAGCGCGGGTTGATCTGAAGGAGCAGGAACTCGACAACTTTCTGTCCTGCCGGCGTGCTGGACAAATGAACGACGATCTGCTTCGAGAAGTCGACATAGTTCTGTTCTCGTTTATCTAAGCACAGGTTGATGACGAAGTCGAGGATCAATTGGACATTGCCTCCGTAAGGTCCAGTAGCCAGAGCCTGCCAAAGGGCCTGGATCTCGTTGTGGAGAGCGTTGCCTGAGCGAACGGTGATTTCGAAGAGGTTGACCAGCAGCATGTACGAATTAGCCGTAGGTCCACCACCTGGCTGCACCTGAAGTTCGATTGTCTGGATCCAAGGTAGCATTGCAGCGACCATGTTCCGTTGATGGTCCGGCTGTAGTTCCTTGAAATAGTATGAAAATTGCGAGAAAACGAGAAAGGCGAGCTCCGAGTGCTGCTTTGCAAGTCGGCGCGACGTCTCGAACTGGGCTAGTTTATACACAGCAATCGTCTTGTCCGAGATACTGATGTCCAGATCTTGCAGTTTGGAGTTCTTCTGTTCTCGGCCTTCCAAAGTTCGCAACAAGCGAGACGACTTTACTCGAATCCCGCTCTTCTCGTGCCCAAGCGTATAAAGACCTGCACTGAGCACTTTCCAGAACGGCAAAGTATACTCTTCTCGTTGCGTTAAAACTTGCGTGACCACTTCGAAGTAACTGTCCAATGCCTTTGATGACTTGGACAGATAGCACATCTCGATCGCACGATCCAGGAGGTAGGGATGCTCGCGATTGTGGATGATGAGATTCATCAGCGCTCGCCGACCGATGGCGTGTGTGCGGTCGCTGGGAGTTTCAAAAATGCTGTCTATCCAGGACAGCATTCGGCGGACGTCGAACTGCATCAGCACTTTGCTGTCAGTTGTAATGCTGACTGGACCGCCACATAACGCAGCCATGGCGCTAAGTGCTGCTGTTCGAAGATCTCGCTTCTCGATCTCCATAGCTGCCGTGGCGATACCCTTGTTGCCTATGTCGACTTCTCGGTTCAGCATGGACCTGCGCATATTCTCCTCTCGTTGGCGGATCTGCGGTTGATTGGCCGAGTAGCCACACCAGTCCTCCATAAGCGTAAATGCTGCCTTACGAGCTTGAAATGGCATCCACTGGAGAGGATCGCTCGTTCGATTTATGCCCTCGAATAGCACTTCTACGAGACCGCAGTAGTGTGTGCGCAATTTTTGGAAGCCCCATTCGTTCTGGACTTCAGCATCGCTCAAAAAGATCCTCAGGTCTTTGGTGTAGTTGACGAGATTATTGACGATCCACGCATCGTTGTATCCTTCCGGGAGTCGCAAGAACTGGGAAGTGAGCTTGTACACGTGAGTGATCTCGGTGCGCAAATGATCGGTGCGCCGATTCCTTTCCGGGCTGCTCAGTGTTCTGGTGTGTGCTCCTAATCGGGTCTTTGCCTCTTCAGCACATGCAGCGACGATCCCCTGTAAAGACTCCAGTAACGTTCGATAGAGGTTGAGATTGATCGATCCGAGACCAATCACGGCCGCTTCCCGCACGGCACTGTTGTCTACAGACAATACGGGAAGTACTTTTGCAAACAGCTCACTAGCGGTATGTAGCTTGTTCGTAGTATTCTGCGATGACTTTGAACTGTTTCGCGAATGTTGAGACATCTGGCTCGGTGCCACTGTGCCACCCTGTCCAGTGTATGTCAAGGTCGTGAAGGCAAAGATAAGGTACAGCTTCCATTGTTCGATGACGATCTCTGGTGATGTGGAAGCGAGACGGTTTGTAATCCTGCTTACGCTTCCCGACTCGAAAGGTGAGTAGGGCGTGGTGCGTGGTCCATCGCCCAGTGTGAGTAACGTTCTATGCATTTGGGTGAGTCTTGCACAAACAATGTCGCGAGTAAGGGTGACGGCAAATGGGCAGACTTCAAAGCTGATGCGCACCAGATTTGGGAAAATCTTGAACCAGAGTGTGGAGTCGTAGGGCACGTCGCTGCTGCACAACTCCACCAAGGTGCTCTGGACATTGCTCTTACGCATGCCACGCTGGAGTCGACTTCGCTCAGCGAGGGATAGTTTCTCGTCGCTGATGTCCATGACCTTCTCGGGACTACCCTCCATGACACGTATTATACGAGTATTCGTGGCTCCCAGTGCCGTATCAAACTCGGTAATGAGCCGTAGAACAGTGACTGCGTATGAGCGCACGCGACGTGAAGGTGAACACAGAAAGAACAAGCCGTGCGACTCGACTTCTTCGACGTGCGTCCATACCGACGAAAGGTCCAGAAGGGCTGCCCTGCTGCCAGTCCCCTCTTCGGGTGTGTCAAGTGCTGTCTTGCGAACCTTCTGCTTGATCTCCTCGATCCAGATCTCGAGTAGCTCAACGTAAAGCTTCAATGTGCTCTCTATGTGTCCAGCCCCGAGCATACCGCCGTCTGACATTGTGGCGTAACGATCATCAAAGTTGAAGATAAATCGAGCAAAACCAATCGTTACTTGCTGGGCGTGTGACTGGCGGGCAATTGACTTCAACGACTGAGCCGATGACACTGCAATGTTACTCTGTACATGTGCAGTGCCCGTACATAACAGGTTGACCAGTGAGTTGAAAGGAATATGCGGTGACAGGCATCGCGGCAAAGCTTGCACCGCAACATGCAAGAGATCGTAGAAGCCTTGTCTGGGATCGCCAGAGCCTTGATGATCCTCCCTGCGGCTAAAGCTGAACGCCTCAGCCATAGGTGTCTTTGGTGTCTGAAGGGAGAACTTTTCGTCCAGTACCGCCTGTCCTCCAAACGCGTTGTCGCAAATAATTGTGATCTCACCCAAGATTTTACAAAATCGCACGTAAGACTCCTTCGCCACCTCAGCAAAACCACTGAAGTTGACCGGCCGTGACAGGCGCTCTTCCTTCAGGAGTGTTGACTTGATGGGAAGGTTTTGGGTAGGTCGTGGACTGACTGGGAGCACCGGGAGTTCCGGGAGGATAGTATTGGGGTCGTAGTTGAAGGAAATTGGGAACGGTGGCTGTTCTGAATTCTCCAAGTCTGCCATGATTGCGAGGAAAGAGCGAATGCCCAAGACCATTCGATCGGGTTCCAGATTCTCCACACGAAGGTCTCGACCGGAGGCGAACATCTCAGCGTTGAGCAATGGAAATATGATGGTTTTGAAGCAGAGATCTTGATACTTATACCCGATAATCCTTGTCAATTGGATGAGAGGTTCAGCGATGGCGGGCTCGGTTGAGAGATACGATCGTCTTCCAGATTGGAAGATCATTCGAACTATGTCTTCGAGCTTGCGCACTGCAATAGTCGACGGATCAGGTCCTTTCCTGTACAAGTACGTCCACACCAATTGACAGATACCCCGGAGGGCGATTGGCCGAGTTGCTCGCTCCTTGAGTCGTGGCTGTGTTGATAGGGCGAGCGCAGACCACTGCGCAGTGAATGTTTCCGTAGGCGAAACACAGAGGAGGGCAGTCATTAAGGGGAAGGCCTCGTGCCAATGCTTCGGTTTGCCGAGCAACACAGCAGCCCGCTGCCTCATTATGTCGACTACTGGCTTCCACTTAGGTGAGCTAATCTCGACAGTAGCTTTAGATGCAATCCGTAGTAGCAGTTCTCTTAACACCTGACAAAAGGCGTACTTCATTGGATGACCGTGTGCGCTGACAAACAATTTGGCAAGAGAAAGCATGAAGTTGCAGGTGCGGTCCCATGCTTCTTCTGGATAAGTCTTGACTTTAAGGTAGCGTATAGCGCGTATGAGCTGGGCTCCTTTCTGCTCGATGTCCCGTGTGTACTGTCCTTTGACAGAGAGCTGAGTGTCGATACTTTTGAGATCCAGGATGAACTTTTCCTGCACCGGATCGAATATGAGTCCACTGAGGACACCAAGTAGTTGGCTGAAGACGCCATAATTAGCTTTATTCAGGTTGGACACCTCGACTAGTTCAGGATCCACGGTATTGAGCTGTCCGTAGAAGAGGCCAAGCAGGCGGTCTGCCATATCAACAGTCAGGTTCTGGACATCTGTCTGGCTCATGATCTCGATGAGCACTCGACAGAGGATGTAGGTCGATACTGTTGATCGCTGCTCCGCCAGTGTCACAGTATCTTGCAAAGCGAGTAGCTGCTCAGCACCAGCAGCTATCGAAGTCGTCGACATGTTTTCGGGCAGATGTTGGCTTGATTCTGTGTTTCGACGAAGCAGGTGAGGATGTGCTGGCGCATTGGCTTGCCGAGCCTGACCGCGTTAGCAAGATGTTCTAGGAAGCATGGAGAGATGTCTCACGGTCTGCAGCTGCGATCGTAACTTGGAAGCCTCCTCGCTCTTGGCCTTGCGCCAAAGCATGATGGTGTCTATCAACGGCTTAGGCTTATGCCGCGCAATGTGCCCAAGGGCCGCTATGAGCTGGTCGAAGTTGGGATCAACTCCGGGACCACAGATGAACTCCACCTCTGCCTCTGGCTGGCTCCGGTCTGTCATGCACTGAATGATCTTCTGGTCGGCCTGACTGATGAACGCGTTGAAGAGGTGGTGCAGCGCATATTCGCCGACGGTTTTGAGCTCGTGTGTATGCTGGTGGTGGCGCGACTGAGAGCGGTGGTGGACATGGCCCTTTCGAGAGGACCTGCTGACGGCACGCTCAAGCTTGGGCTGCACTCTGCTGTCACCAGGCGCGAGGGGAAGCCCGGCAGCCAGCAAGCCGTCCTGGGCGCTTGCGCCGGCTGTCACGCCGCGCGCGGTGAACGCAGCCGTTATTGTGTCCTGCGACATGACGGCTCCATTGAGGCCTGCGATGACCTGCGCCTGCTCGCTGAGGGGGCTGGTGGCCGGCGAGTTCACGTAGCTCGTGTTGCGTGAGTGCTGCCGTGCCTGGCCATGTACGATCGAGGTGTTGCGGTTGTGGGCATATGACTGGGAGGGCTTGCGTTCGAGAGTGCGCTCGAAAGCCCCGTCAGGACTCGAATTACTGCTGCTGCTGCTGGGGAAGGGCACGCCGGGCGCCCTGGTAGCTATGCGTCCGCGCGTCACACTCGGCTCGCGTGAAGGAGCCTGTGAAGCCTGTCGAGCTTGCGCATGTGAGTGCGAAGCAGCTGGTTCAGGCACAAACGTCAGCAGCGCTCTCTGGCACAGCAAGCCGCATTAACGGGCGTCCAAATAAGCTCGGCCATGACACCACAGCGGGCTGGTAGTCTCAAACACCGCCCTTGTCTGTGGCATCCAACAGGAAGTTCCCACAGAGCCAGCATCCCATACCCGTTAAGGCGGCGTCGTAGCGACAAGAGAAAAGTCAACTCACACATGGGCACTCATGGGCGGACGAAAAGCTCGTCATCTGGGTCGACGGAAGGAATATCAGCCTGTGGGATAGGCCAGCGACGTCTGCCATTGGGATGTGGACGAAATGCATGGACCGTGTCTGGCGCCCGCGGTCCATCCTCTCGTGCCTGAATGCTAGCCCGATTGGTGCTATGATCTGCCTTGTCGCGGCTTCTCTGCGGCTACGAAGATCAAGCATGTGGATGTGAAATTAACTGAGCACATCCGCACGTGGTACAAGAGTGTCAGACATCGTAACAGCACGCCCCCGTGTGTGGGACTGCATCTTCACCACTTGGTGACTGCCATGTTCCAATACGGCCAAGGACGAACTATTTGCCTAGCGTAACGGGCGCCATACTGCCACGCTTCGGGCTGCTTGCCGCATTATATACATGTTAAACTTTGGGCGTGCAGTATCAGCGACATAGTGACATCAGGACTGTTGAGCAGCTAGCCAATGCAAGGCTCAGCACTGTCTTAGACTCCTTGTCAATAATGCCATTGGCATGAGCCTGGGAGTGGTCGGCTCTCCCACATTCTAGTTTGTCCTTGCGAGTTGGCATCATTTCTGGAGCCGTTTCAAGTATAGAAAGGGTCTCTTGAGCCGAAGCACCCGGCAGCCACATTGCATACCGTAGCATCGCTTGAACTGTGTTGAGGTCAGGTGAGCCCTGCCCTGACTCGTTCGCCGTCAACACCACGAGGCGTACATATGCCGTGCCAAACTCGTGCTGACCAGATGGGTGAGGTCAGCACTGGCTCGCCAACAATAGCCCGCTATCAGCTTTGAAAAGCGATATCCCGTTGCGACGTGGTCACTACTTCGTATTGGCCGTGTCTGGTCCGTCGGTGTGGACGTACGAAGAACACCCTCCGACTCTCCGCAAATCCGCGATGCTCGAGAAAAGTCTTCCGGCACCATAAATCGCCCGGCTCCTGCCTTTAGTGCAAGAACAATTCCTCTTCAGCACCGGCAACACAGTAACCGGCCGCCGCCTTCGCACATTCGCGCAAATAAACTTACCCCGCGAAGCGCGGAAGATTGGTGAGTTTTTATCTAAAAGCTGGGCGGAAAGGCAGCCATCCTCGGAAATCGGAATTGTTGCGTCTGCTGGCGTTGACCGAGCCACCACCGAGCTCCCGGCATTTTAAGTCTACCGCAGCCGTGACGGCATTGACTTTTGGCCACATTGTCACGCTTAAAGACTGCAGCGCATACATAATACTTTACAAGCCTTCCCTGCGCCCGTCATATCTGACCACGCTCTAAGTGTCAAACTAGCCGATCCTACCCCTACCGATAACGCAGCCGACGCCGGTACAAATACTCTTACACTTTTCCTTTTATAGCGAGAGCGACTCGTGTCCAGATCGCAGCGCGTCTCTGTGTCTGCTCCAACGTTTGAACCCCTCCACCACTGCTCTCGAGCACCATGGCGCAACTCGACACGCTCGACATTGTCGTGCTGGCAGCACTGCTGCTCGGCACCGTCGCCTACTTTACCAAAGGGACCTACTGGGCTGTCTCCGCCGACCCCTACGGCAGTTCGCTGGCGGGCGCCAATGGCGCTGCAAAGGGGGACAAGTCTCGCAATATCATCGAGAAGTTGGACGAGTCAGACAAGAACTGCGTCGTCTTCTACGGTAGCCAGACTGGTACCGCCGAGGACTACGCATCCCGTCTTGCCAAAGAGGGGCACTCCCGCTTCGGTCTCCAGACAATGGTAGCAGACTTAGAAGAATACGACTTCGACAACCTGGACACTTTCCCTGACGACAAGCTCGCTGTCTTCGTCCTTGCCACCTATGGCGAGGGCGAGCCCACGGACAATGCTGTCGAGTTCTACGAGTTCATCGGCTCTGAAGACATCAGCTTCAGCGAGGGCGGCGGTGCTGATGATAAGCCTCTGGCTAAGCTGAAGTATGTCGCTTTTGGTCTTGGAAACAACACATATGAGCACTACAACTCAATGGTCCGCAACGTCGACAAGTACCTCACCAAGCTTGGCGCGACTCGCTTTGGCGCTGCTGGCGAGGGTGACGATGGTGCTGGTACAATGGAAGAGGATTTCCTCGCGTGGAAGGAGCCTATGTGGGCTGCCGTCGCCGAGAAGATGGGCCTCGAGGAGCGCGAAGCCGCCTACCATCCTGTCTTTGAGGTCATTGAGAGGGATGATCTCTCACCCGAGGACGACACCGTCTATCTCGGCGAGCCCAACAAAAACCACCTCGAGGGCAAGCAGACGGGCCCATTCAATGCCAACAACCCGTTCATCGCCCCCATTGTCGAGTCCTCTGAGATCTTTACCGCGAAAGACCGAAACTGCCTACACATGGAGATCAGCATTGCCGGCTCCAACCTGTCGTACACCACCGGTGACCACATTGCGGTCTGGCCTAACAACTCTGGCAAGGAAGTCGACCGTATTTTCAAGGTCCTCGGCAAGGAGCACAAGCGTCATACTGTCATTGCGGTCAAGGGTCTCGACTCTACCGCGAAGGTACCCTTCCCATCGCCTACCACTTACGATGCCGTTGCCCGCTTTCACATCGAGATTGGTGCGGCTGTCTCTCGTCAACTCGTTTCCGGTCTCGCTCAGTTCGCCCCCAACGATGACATCAAGGCCGAAATGACCAAGCTCGGTAGCGACAAGGACTACTTCAAACAGAAGGTCACCAACCGTCATCTGAACTTGGCTCAATTGCTCGAAATTGAAGGCAAGGGCCAGGTGTGGACCAAGATCCCCTTCTCCTTCCTTATTGAAGGCCTTGTTAAGCTTCAGCCCCGTTACTACTCCATATCGTCTTCCTCACTGGTACAGAAGGACAAGATCTCAATCACAGCAGTCGTCGAGTCAGTCCAGAAGGCCGACTCGCCGCATGTTCTGAAGGGCGTCACTACAAATTACCTGTTGGCTCTCAAGCAGAAGCAACACGGCGACCCTTCGCCAGATCCGCATGGCTTGAACTATGCAATCACTGGTCCTCGCAACAAGTACGACGGCATCCATGTGCCCGTCCACGTACGTCACTCAAACTTCAAGCTCCCTTCAGACCCCTCAAAGCCCATCATTATGGTTGGTCCCGGTACCGGAGTTGCTCCTTTCCGTGGTTTCGTCCAGGAGAGGGCTGCGCAAGCCAAGGCTGGCCAGAAAGTTGGCAAGACCGTGCTATTCTTTGGTTGCAGAAAGAGATCGGAGGACTTCTTGTACGAGAAAGAGTGGGAGGTAAGTCATAGGCTTTGTCGATCTGTGAAGCTACTCTAACACATATCACAGCAATACAAGGAAGCCCTTGGCGACAACTTTGACCTCCACACCGCGTTCTCACGAGACGGCCCCAAGAAGGTCTACGTTCAGCATCATATAGAGGAGCACGGTGAGGAGATCAACAAGTTACTGGAGCAGAAGGCATACTTCTACGTCTGCGGTGACGCCGCGTACATGGCTCGCGAGGTCAACCAGCTCCTCGGTAAGATTATTGCCAAGTATAGAAACGTGTCCGAGAAAAAGGGTGAGGAGATTGTCAAGGCCATGAGAGCATCGAATCAGTACCAAGAGGATGTCTGGTCGTGATCCACTCATAGTGCATAGCGAAGCATTTCCATGGTTAGATTGGAGCGATCGGCGTTGGGCATGTGTATGTTGGGCTGCGCAATTGCGCACTGAGCCACCACTGGGTTCGACTTTGGCTATGTAGCATAGCGGTCTGTCAGTACTACACTCTGCACCTAGATTTGAATTGTAGATAGCGTAGAGCTTGGTTGAATCATATGGCAATGATTTAAGTCTGGTTCGGAACGCCTGCTTGTGACGCTGTGAGCCCTGTAATGCTAGTTGAGACTGCCCCAACCAAACTTGGGTTGGCCAGCTCCGGGTGCGGCAGAACCCGGCTTGCACAGCAACTCCATCCCTATCCAACCTCATTCAACATACCTCCACTTGCGCATGCCAGAACTTCACAGAGACCCAGCCTCTCCGTCAATATTGGAAGGAAATGACGAACTTGGACAAGTTCTACGCCATCATGGATCATCCAGGCATAGCTTTGCGGTACCGGAACTTTGCCGTGCGCCAGTGTCGTGTACCACCGTGCGTGTCTGCCTCCCTGTAGACGAGCCACTCTCAACGAAATCTGCCATGGCCCATAACATCAGCAGCGTATACCCGAGAAATCCTCTAGTCGTGGCCTCCTCCAACAAGGAGCCTTGAATGGCCAGACAGCTTCATCCTACCAGATCTTCCTTCGGTGATGCAAATCTCTGGGATTCTTCCGCGCCTTCGAAGCATGGACCAGCAATGATTCTCGAGAACCCCGTGAACCCTGACGAGACTGATGCAGCGCAATTTGGCGCTTTGTGCCACCTCAGGCATGCAAGCCAAATAGAATCTGAGGAGCATCACCCTTCCTGTCACCCTAGACGGTAGCGAGTCGATCCGGAATCCAGGTTTCAGGTCGAACTGAGTAACATCAACAGAGTCGCAACGAAGCAACGAGGAGTGGCGTGAACAAAAGCAGAAGAAGGTTGATTGATGTGAACACAAGAAGAAGCATTGCAGTGAATGACGGCGCACGATATGCATGACATCCGAAGGCTCAGAGCTCGGCACGTATGCGACGACTCCTCAGCCGGTACTGTACTCTCAAGCCACACATAATATGCGCCTCTCGACACGTCCACCCAAACGACTAGCCCTTGCTATTACAACCGTCTTGCTTCGTGGCAAGCCGCATTCCAAGCATGCAGTCACTGTTTCAGCAACCCTGCTTGCGAACGAACAGTCGGATAGCTACTTGAAAGGACATGCAACACGGTAATCAATGCTCTTGCGCCCACGCAGCACGCGAACAGGCGTAAGCACCTCCATCGAGCGAGCGCTGTGACACATCTGCTCACATTGTGCTCCCAATTGACCGTTTGCAGAGCGCTCGATGGGGACATGAACACGCAAGGTTAGTCACCTCTCCCAAAGCTTTTCTTGTACTTCAATTTCTCCTCACTTACCAAGGACTCCTCGCAATCCCAGCTCCTACTATCTGCGCGATCTGCTCGATACTCAGCGTCTTCTGATTCGACCAGTGGTGGCGTTGTCTCTGTCAGAAGCGCTTGATGATGAGTCGTCGTCTGGCTGCGAACGATGCCCTTGCAGCTCGGCTGCCGTTGACGGCACCGCGGAGCTTTTCCTGTCAGCTAATACTGCATCGAGGCACGCGGGTCGGGGCCGCGGGAGGCTCTGCATCGTCACCCAAAAGGCGTTGGCCTGAACGTTGTGGTGATCTCGACTCCAGAGCGCAGGCAAGTAAACGCAGCTAGTAACCGCTGCGACTAGCTGCACCGCGCCCGCTCGCAGCGGAAGTTACAAGTGTGCTGCGGACGAGTTCAAATCCAAGACGGTTTCCAACCCTTTGTGGGCAGCAGCCGGCTGATAGGTTGTTATAAGTGAGGTACCTTGTGTCGTGTCACTATACTAACATGCTGCAAGCTAATCTCAATGTCAAACAGAGCGACGCACCTGGTCGGGCCTGCGGACAATTTTACGAACACCCGGGAGCCGACTGCAGTGCGGAGGTAAAAAAGTGACAGGGCGAATCCTCGCAGTTCCTCAGCCCGCGATCTGACCCACCCCATAGATCATCTCCCAAAGGCACCTCTGCTCGCGCGCGATGCATTACCTGAGTGAGCGTCATCAACGAGATGGTTCTCCTAGACACTGTCGCTCCTTCAGCCCTACTGCAAGGGCGCTGGGGGCTGCATTAGCTTCGCCGTTGCGGAGAGCGGCCTGCTAGATAGAGAAGCGCGAGTGCGAATTGGGATGCCTCGTCGTCTGAAGACTGCTACACACTCGTCTCAGAAGGGCATGGCCGCCAGCTGCGGAAGCGGGCAAGGTGCACGACTTGATGTGACCTCGCGTCGCCTGCACTCAGGTGCAGCTCTGTAGAGCCATATCCCTGGCTTGTACATATCAGCGATATACCTTCTGGCTTCAACTGGTCTTATTAAAGCGGTGCACTCCCACCGCAGCTAACGGCAGTACACGTTCTGCAAATTCGTCCGCAAACTCGGACTCGACATCACTATTTGAACAGCTCTTTCCCAACATCACTAGAGACCCACCGCGCGCCAAATACGAGGCGAGAAAGGGAAGACGCTCGACCCTCAACCTGCAACTGCTGCTGCTTTCGTTTGTACTGTTACCTGTTTGCTCCTATCACAGCGTCTACCATCGTAAGGTTAGTGCTTTCCGTCCCATCTACCTGGTCCTTGGCGACTTCCCGGGGTGGAAGGAAGGCGAGGCTGCTGCTCTGTATACGCGCGCCGCCGTTGCAACTCCCCTCTTCCACCAAGACACCACGACAGCTCTTTCCCTCTGCGCGACGCCGAGCCCGCCACTGTCGAGCACCTTTTCTTCTCGAGATCCCTCGCCACCTTTCGTCTCTTCTTCTCTTCACTCATTCTGCACCACTTCTTCCTCACCAATACGCTTCAGTGGCCACATTCTTTGTAGCTTTTCGCAGGTGAGGCTTCATCACCGCCTCATACATCACCTGTTCACGTACTGACGCCATCAACAGCTTTGGAGTCACTACTCGTCCCGCACATTGCAAAAGTTTGACATTTACGACTCGGTATGTTGCCTTCACTTCCATCCCATTTCTACCCTTCACCTCACGCCAGCCCGTACCCGACTCTCTGACCCACCATCTCTATTCGCTTTCGACGGGTGGCTGGGATTCACCATCACCGCTCACCAACCTCTGTCATGGCTGCTCCTCGGAACTTTATATGACTAACCTTGCCCCAGAGCAACGTTCTTCCGTACATCTCAGCAGTCCCGCCCGCTCTCTCCTTCTTGATACCTCTTGTCGCTGCATAGCAGGGCTCGCATCTTTCGATCACTCTACTCCTGATTGCAGCACCCATCGACGCCTGTCCCTAGTCGTCCAGCTCGCCTACTGCCACCTTGTCGGTCACTTCGCTCCTTCCAGTCTTCATCATGACTACCAACGCTCGCCAGAACGGCTATGCCGCACCTGCGGGTAGCTACAAGGGTCAGCACATGCTCAACGCATACAACGGCCAAGGTCATGGAGCACAGTACCTTCCTCGAGGTCTGCCCATGTCTCCCAATGGCGATGCTGGTTTGCAAGGTCTGACGAATACCATGGCAGCGCTCAACATGCATGCCTCATATGGCTCGTCCGCCAACCACAAGTCTGCTGGGTCTGGTATGTCCGGTAACTCTTCTGACTATGGTAACCTACCCATACCACAAGGTCAAGGTCTCTGGATACCCAACCAGCACGCTCTCGGCTCCATGTACCAGGTGCTTCCAGGTGGGCAGCAGGGACACTCTCCAGGCATGTACAACCACAACGCTTCGTTCGACCCACAGGCCGCATATCAATACAGTCAAGCTGTCGTTGGCCATAGCCCCATGGCACCTGGCTGGGCTTCTCGCATGTCGTCTGGTGACATGCCTTCCCTCATGACGCCGCGACGAGACTCCATGTCCTCCAACGAGAACGACATCCCTGGCACACCCTTCGGCAGTGGTGGCATGTACCGGTACGGTACTGGCGCTACCATCATGGATCGCTCTCCCAGCGCCGTCTACACGAACAGCGCGACTCCTTCTCCGTCGCAGCTGGCACACCCCTATCAGCTGATGGCTCCCGTCCAGAAGCAGCAGGCCATGCCCACTCTACCACCTCATCTGCTCGCTCTGGTGCACCAAGAGCCACCCATTCCTCGCGCAATCCCAGCTCCCAGCTCTCCTCACAAGCCACTCGATCGTAGCCTGGAGAACAAGACTGGCGAGACGAACGTCTACATCCGCGGCCTCCTGCCAGAGACGACCGATGAGATGCTGCACGCCTGGGGCAAGCGCTTTGGCGATATCCAGAGCTCGAAGTCGATCATCGATCTCAAGTCGAATCTCTGCAAAGGGTAAGCGCTCTGTCCACACCACTGAGCTGCACTGACACAATCAACAGCTTTGGATTCATCAAGTATCACAACTTCGAGGATGCTGAAGACTGCATTCGTGGTTTTCACTACCTAGGCTACGAAGTCAGCTTCGCCCGAGTAAGATATTCTCTTCCTAACGTTGCTGAACCCTCGCTGACAACCTCAGGAATCATTCTACTCCAAGCTCAAGAAGTTCTCTGATGACGGTAATACCAACCTTTACGTATCCAACATTCCCAAGAATATGAACGAGCATGTATGTCACCATTGCCTCCTTGCACTGGGAAAAATGACTGATCTGATCTCAGGAACTCGCATCTATCTTCGCGCCACACAAGGTCTGCTCGAGCAGGATCCTTCGTGATCCCGAAGGCAATGGTCGCGGTGTTGGCTTTGCCCGTTTCGAGACTCGCGACATCTGTGACGAGGTCATCAAGAAGTTCAACAACACCCCTGTGTCTAAGCCTAATTGCGAGGAGCACCTCATTCAGATCCGCTTCTCGGATACGCACGAGCAGAAGACGCTCAAGCAACAGACAGCAGCCGGTCGTGTCTTCCGTGCCGCTGAGTATGAGGTCGGTGTTGCCCAGGCTAGGGCGTTGGGTACACCTGACCGCTACGACACTGTCTCCCCAGTCTCTCACAGTGCCGGAAGCGAGTTCGAGATGTTCATGCAGCGCGGTACTTACCGTCAGCCATGGGCACCAGCCATCCCTTCGACGCTTGGTACGTCTCGCCCGGCGATGTACCAGATGGCACAGCCAGGCGCTGTCGATTGTGACGAGGGCGTTTCTGAGCACGGCGTCGACACCAAGACCAACCCTGCCACACCCGTCAAGGCCGATAACAAGGTCGAATTGCCTGCTCGCTGCGACGAGTGAAAACCCGCACATAGCAACGCTGCTCCAACTTGTCGTCGCCTTACCTTCGTGTACGCAATTCTTATCACGATTGCTCCGTCAGCATCCACCAGCCGCATCACTCGTGGAGCACGACGTTAATTATCTCAAACGCCATGGCACGATACCCCGGACAGCGATCGTACCTTGGCCATTTCTTTCTGTCGCTCGCTTCGGCCATGCTCTTCAGGACATCGGCGCTAATACTCCTCTTGGCCCTCGGCTTCCTGAACATATCCTTCTCATACTTCGTCCCGCACTTCGTTCGGACCATTTGTGCGGCTAATGTCTTTATCTTAGAAGTATCTGTTAGCACGTGAGTTGGGTGGCCAACCAAAAGATCTTCATGGGTTATGCATTGTAGATTTTCTCATCGATGGTGGAACAGGATCAGACATGGAAGTAGCCAGACTGTATCGTCGGATCTGTGGTAGTCTCGATAGTTCGTCGCATAATTGATCTTCTCTTAACTTCATGCTTTGTCCCCGCGGTGTGCACGAGGCCAAAATCGTGATGTTGTCACTAAAGGGCAAAGAGCATTTCGTTCATGCACGCGTACGATCGCGAAGATGGTCTATTCATGTCTATGGTCATCAAACTTTTGTGACCTCAAAGGTCTGGGTATCGCTGGAGAAGGGATGCTGAACGATGACTTGAAGTTCTATATGGCCCACCCGGCCTTCTTCTTTGCAGCTTTGGTAGTCATAGTCGACTGCGGGCGTGGCTTACACTCGCTCAGATCCGGCAGGGGATCGTTGTCTCGAACGTCGAGCAGTGTCATCTGCGATGCAAGAGTGCTAGGCTTTTGGATTTCTGACGGTGTGTCCTCTGCAGTAGGCACACTCTCTTTGACGTCGTCACCTTCCAGAGAGACGCCGCCAGCCTCCTCTCCGCTGTCCAGGTCTGCTGCTTCTTCGTCCTCGACGTCATCATTATCCTCGCAATCCACGTCAGCACCTCCAGCATCGCCGTCGATACCGTGCTCCTTCATGTACACGTCCAACTCCTTGGCCATCTTCTTGCTAAACCCTGAAGCCTCCACCTCGACATCTAGCCTCTTGACCAGATTTTGGATGGCGTCTTTGAAGAACGGCCCTGGCTCGTCGCTCGTGAAGCCAAAGCGGCGGTCGAAGAAGCGCTTGATGCATGCCACATCGCGGTCGAAGTAGAACTCGGCGTTCGCATGGTCGATTGACACCATCTGCGGGAAATCGATGATCGTGGGAATGAGCTGTACGCGCTCCCCATCCTCGTCGAATTTCTCTTCGATCAGGATGTTGAACTCGTTGAAGTCGCCGTGAATCAATCCGTGCTGTGCAAACCGCACGATGAAGTCGAGTAACTCGCTGTACAGCGTCGCGGGATCGCCGACTTTCGAAATCGTGCGCATGGGAAACGCATCGATCAGCCCCATGATCACGGTGTGCCGGTTCTGTCCCACGGGCTCGGGCACAGGGAACCCCTCGCGCCGCAGCGCTTTCATGAACTCGAACTCCTTGATCGCCGCCAGCCGACTCATGTACATCCAGCTCCCGCCCTGGCGATTGCGCAGGTAATCGCGGTTCGCCTTGACGGTGCGGAACGATATGCGGCCCAGACGGTGGATCTTGAGGACCAGCTGCCGCCCTTCTGCGTTCGCGCAGACGAAGATGTCGCTCTCCTTGCCGACGCCGATTTGGTTTCCGACACTGAAGACTGTCGAGGACTTCGTGTGTGTGTGCAGCGCCAGGTAGTCCAGGCCGCCGTAGGTCAGCCGGTAGCCGTCATATTTTGCGTTTTTGGTTTTGGCGATGAGTCCGATTTTTGCAAGGTTCGAGATGGACTTGTGCACGCCTATGCCGGACCCGGAGATCGAGGAGATCAGCGACGTGGGTACGACTTCGTGGTTGCGCGTGCCCATTTCTGTCTGGTCTATGTCAGCGTTAGTCCTGAGTGCGTTGCGGCAGTGGATGCGCGTACCGCTGTAAGGACGCGCCAGTCCTCCGGGGTGAGGTAGCGGATGTTCTTGACGTTCAGCTTCATTCTGGCGGTGCTTTGAACGTGGTCCGGGTATGTGGCGATGGTGAAAGCGACGTCACGGCTTTCGGTGCGGGAGCATTGAACTTTTTGGTGGGCATGGCGGGACACTTTTGGTGGAGGGTTCTCGGCGCTGTCGTCCGCCAAGCACCGACCTACGTCGAAGAGAGCTCCATAACAATCCATCCAGCGCATTACCGCACATCCCCCACCACATAGTCGTGTCTTCTCCCCGTCTCCTTTCTATCACCTTGCTCTAGAACACCGCCTGGACGGATTATACCGCGACCGCTCCTTCCTGAACCGCAGTACACGTATTCCATACACTTCGCCGCCTGCACTAGCTGCCGTTTCATAATCATCATGGCGAGGGACGACGAGAAGAAGCCCACGGCCGCCGAGAAGGGCAAGGGCAAGGCAGCCAACGGTGATGCAGAGAAGAAGAAGGAGGACACAAAGGCAGATGGCAAGGACAAGAAAGTCGAGACAACCGGCGGTACGTCTTGCCTGCAGGACCGCCGCGGCGGCGTGATGCTGTGGACATGTACTGATGGCGAACGCAGAGGAGCTCAGCGAGGAAGACCAGCAGCTGAAGAGCGAACTGGACATGTTGGTAGAGCGGATACTGGTATGTCGCCGCCACTCTCACGTGCTGTGTGTCCCCACAGTTTGCGCTGACCATTGTCCAGGAGTCCGACACCAGCCTCTACAAGCCTGCCCTCGATCAGATCAAGGAGTTTATCAAGACATCGACGAGCTCCATGACAGCAGTGCCTAAGCCGCTCAAGTTCCTGCGACCCCACTACGAGAGCCTCGAGAAGCAGTATGCATCATGGCCCGAGGGCGAGAACAAGGTACGAGGATCGCTCCCGAGGAACCTAGATGATATACTGACGGCAACAGCAATCGTTTGCCGATATGCTTTCAGTCCTCGGAATGACGTACTCGGACGAAGAGCGCCTCGACTGCTTGAAGTACCGCCTGCAAGCGCCATCCACAGATCTCGGCTCCTGGGGCC
This sequence comes from Didymella exigua CBS 183.55, assembly GCF_010094145.1. Lineage (NCBI taxonomy): Eukaryota > Fungi > Ascomycota > Dothideomycetes > Pleosporales > Didymellaceae > Didymella > Didymella exigua. Next base: position 799,678 of record NW_022984789.1, read on the forward strand.
ACGAGTACATGCGCCACCTCGCGCTCGAGATTGGCAGAGAGTTTCAGAATCGCCTGAACGACGACAAACCGACAGACGATGTTACCGACCTCGGCGGAGGCCTGGTCCCCTTCTTCCTGAAGCACAACGCTGAGGCTGATGCGGTGGACATGCTCTCTGAGCTGGAGATGATCGACCAGGTCGAGCAGCACATTGACGAGAACACATACGCGCGAGTCTGCTTGTACATGGTTGGGTAAGTGGATTTTTCTTCCCGCGTGAGCTTCAACTGATTGCAGCAGTATCGTCCCCCTGCTCACATACCCCGACAATGACAAGTTCCTCCGCACCGCATACCAGATCTACCGCAAATACAACCAGTTCACACAGGCTGTGGCTTTGGCGATACGCCTGAATGACAGGGACCTGATCGAGGAGGCATTCAACTCGACGAAGGACAAGTCTATCCGCAGACAGATGGCATTCCTCATTGCGCGACAGCGCATCTGGTTTGATGTGTCAGATGACGATGATGCGGAGCTTCAGGAGTGCTTGAACAACTCCAGGTTACCAGACCATTTCAAGGCGCTGGGCAAGGAGCTCAACATCCTCGACCCCAAGACTCCGGACGACATCTACAAGACACATCTTGAGAGCAGCCGGACAGCGGGCCTGACCAACACCGACTCGGCGAGACACAACCTTGCATCGGCATTCGTGAACGCATTCGTCAACACCGGTTACGGGAACGACAAACTCATGCTCAACTCGGATAGCAAGAGCAGCTGGGTCTGGAAGACAAAGGAGGAGGGCATGCTCTCAACAACAGCGTCTCTGGGGATGTTGATGCTCTGGGACGTTGAGACTGGTTTGGATAAGATCGACCCGTATACAAACGTCGACGACGATATGGTCAAGGCTGGTGCTATGCTCGCCACCGGTATCTTCAACTCGGGTGTGCGCATGGACTCTGACCCCGCGCTTGCTCTGTTGGGTGATGAGGACAATCTGGCGCACAAGAACAAGAACATCCGTCTTGCCTCAATTATGGGTCTCGGTCTTGCATACGCAGGCTCGAACAAGGAGGAGCTCCTCGAGCTTCTTCTACCTATTGTCAGCGACACAAGCCTAGATATGCAGCTCTCGGCGATGGCAGCATTGTCGCTTGGTCTAATCTTCGTCGGTTCTGCAAATGGCGAGGTCACAGATGCGTTGATGAACACACTCCTGGACGAGGACCGATCGAGCCAGCTCAAGGACAGGTGGACGCGATTCATGTCTTTGGGCCTTGCGCTTCTCTTCTTCGGTCAGCAAGAGGAAGTCGATGTCATCCTGGAGACCCTGAAGGCGCTCGACCACCCTATGGCAAAGTCAGCCTCCGTTTTGACCGAGGTCTGCGCGTGGGCGGGTACCGGTGCAGTCCTGAAGATCCAACAGTTACTTCACATTTGCAACGAGCACATCGAGGACGACAGCGAAGAAAAGAAGGGCGATGAGCTGCTCCAGTCGTATGCCGTCATCGGTCTGTCTCTGGTGGCAATGGGAGAGGACGTTGGCCAGGAGATGATCCTCCGCACATTGGGCCACTTGATGCACTACGGCGAGGCCAACATCCGCAAGGCTGTACCTCTTGCTCTAGGTCTCATCAGCCCTAGCAATCCTCAGATGAAGATCTACGACACACTATCACGATACTCCCACGACAACGACAACGATGTCGCAATCAACGCCATCTTCGCCATGGGTCTTTGCGGTGCTGGTACCAACAACGCTCGTCTTGCACAGCTTCTGCGACAACTGGCGAGCTACTACCATCGCGACCCCAACGCACTATTCATGGTCCGCATTGCGCAAGGTCTCCTGCACATGGGCAAGGGCACACTCTCGGCCAATCCCTTCCACACTGACCGCCAGGTGTTGTCGCGTGTCGCAGCCTCAGGTCTGCTGACTGTCCTTGTCTCGCTCATCGATGCCAAGTCGTTCATCGTCGGCGACTCGCATTTCCTCCTCTACTACCTCGCGACAGCCATCTCGCCACGTTTCCTCATCACACTCGACGAAGAGCTCAAGCCGCTCACAGTCAACGTACGTGTTGGTCAGGCCGTCGATATCGTTGGGCAAGCTGGCCGACCGAAGACCATCACTGGCTGGCAGACACAGAGCACTCCTGTGTTGCTGGCTCACGGTGAGAGGGCAGAGCTGGAGGACGAGAAGTACCTCGCTCTGACGAACGTGTTGGAGGGTGTGGTCATCTTGCGAAAGGTACGTCTAAACGTCACTCATACTTAGATTCCATGCTGACATACCACAGAACCCCGAGTGGGAAGAGTAAGCGGAGATCAGCGAGGAGGCATCGTGGTAATCAACAGCCGGCATGATAGGATCTGCATCAGCTTTTGGGCATACTGATAGACTACGGACACTGCCTGATCTCGGCTTCGCAAGGTGGAGGTCGGAGGTACACCGCTGTACGTATAGATATGCAGGCGACGACTTGAAATGAAAGCATTTATACAATTCACGTTTTCTAACAAAATCATCTCTCCCTAGGTTGAAAGCAACGATTTCGACGTTACAGCCCTTCTCTGTGTCTAATGTGTATAGTCCGCCTGGTTTAGACATTTCTTGTCTGCCTCAATGTCTTCTCATCTTCCGCCCACTCCAGGCCTTCACTTGCCAGCAAAACCCGCTCGCATGTCTCCCACTGTTGGCCAAGCTCTTCATCGACCTCCTCGTCCTGTTCCGCGGAGACCAGCCGTGGACGCTCAACCCCCTCTTTCACGCTCTGCACAACGCTCTCTTTAATCCTCCTCCGTTCTGGCAGAACAGTCGCCAACCTGCCCATCTTCAACACTCCCACTCTCTCCTCCGCGGTACCCGGACCGCTCCCCGTCCGCACAAACCCTGCGCTCCTAACATCGCGCGTGCGTACCGTCACCGTCTCTCTCGTCCACGCCTCGTCCGGGACTGTGCGCTGCGCATCCTCGCTCCCATTACGCACGCGCCGCCGCTCTGCCCTCCGCGACTGCTGCCAGAGCGTCTCGTCAGTGGCTTTCTGAAGCGCCAGCCCCGCGCGGTTCGGCAGGTGCAGATCCACACCCCCGTCGTCGTCCTCGAAATTGGTATGTGGGCGGGCGTAGTACCGCAGATATCGCAGTTGCTGGGCCGTGGCGGGCGGGCCGTGGAACATCACGGGGCAAAGAGGGATGAGGTAGCAGTGCAGCTCGAGGATGGGCCCGCATGATCGTATCGAAGATCCGGCGCTGCTGCAGCAGCAGTTTGGCTGCTCGTGGTCGGGCGGAGGTTCTCGAATGGACAGCTGACCGGCGTCGATGCAGCTGTTGCTCGCGGCGCTGTTGTTGCTGCGCGATGAGGCCGTCGGGCTTGACCGTGACCATGTCGGTGATAGTCTTGCGCGGGCGGAGGGAGAATCAGAGAGGTCGACATACATGTGGCGCACCCGCCAGCCGTGGCTGTGGAAAAAGTGCGCTATGGGCCGCGAGGAAGTGGTGAATGTTGGGAGCTCGGGCTTGTAGGGGTTCCGCTTTGGCGGCGGGAGAGGGTGGATGAGTATGTACGGCATGATGTGTTGAGAGCCGGCGCGAATTCGTTGCGCGAGTCTGGAGATGCCAAGGATGGTAGTGGTGGGAATTATTGGGTGAAGAGTTGGCGGAAGACAGGTAAATATGGGTGTGTGGCTGTGGAGGACCTCTTCACTGACCGTGTGGGGATTAATTCATTGAAGGTGACGGTCGAAATTAGCATATAATTCGAGGGGCCAACATAGGCGTGGAAATCCGTTCATTGTTATCGTTCAGATCTCGAGTCTAAACTCATGTGCACATCAAGGAGAAAGTCGCCACACACTTTTCACCAGTCCTTCAAGCAATTCTGTTGCCCATGCTCGCCAGTACGCCAGCGCCGATAATTCCTCCATCCAATGCTTCCTTCAGCACGACCATCTTCAATGGGGCAGACGCAGATGCAGCGACCAGCTTGTCTATCCACGCTTGGCAGTCTGGAAGCCATTGCGGGTACTGTGAGATTGTGCCTCCAGTGTAGGCAATGACGAGCTCTTCGTAACATTCACTGTTCTTGGTTTTGATGGATTCCTTGGCGAGGTCGATGTCGCCAACGCAGTCCAGAAGGCCAATGCATGCAGCTGCTATCAGCGCTGACGAGCGTTGTTGGACAGCTCGTGCGAGGTCGCGGAGTAGTCGTACTCTTCGAGGGCTCCAGAAGCTGCCATCATCTGCTTCGTTTGTGGGGTATTGCTTGTTCAGCTGGCTTAGCAACGTTGCCTCATCTGCGTGTGCAACAACCTCGGACAAGAAGCGCGTGGGTATGGCATTCTTCTGCTGCAATTTGACAGGGATGTCTGTTATGTCATTCGCAGTCGAGGTCGCGTCGACGAAAGCCAGGCGCACGATTTCTCCTAGATAGCGGCCGGATGTCATGTACTCGAATGGCTGGAAGCCTGGTGCTTCGCTGTTTTCGTCGAGCATTCTGTCCCACTTTGTCTTGATCCCAAGATCTTCGAGTGGCTTATCTGTCCCACAGATGGTCCATTCGGTATTTATGACAACATTGTCTGTTGATGCGTGATCTTGAAGCTGACTCTGCTTCTCGGGGTGGAGATCCTCTAGCTTCATAGGTACAGTGGCGTTCGTTCCTGTGCCGACTATTAGACCTAGTGCAACGCGACTGTGCGGTGTAGCCTTTGCGGCGTACGCCAAGGAGATGAAAGTCGCCACTGTGTCGTTGGTAATCGCTGCGACTCGTATCATGGGTAGAACTGCGTGACTGTTGCCGAGACTGCCACTGCTGCTGCTGCTTGGCCCTCCTGCTGAGTTAGGGTCTGCTTCTGTGTGAGGGGCCGAGCAATGGCGTGCGTAGCCGTTCAGAAGCATCTGGCCCAGGTTCAGGTTAGTAGTGATTGCGAACCCTTTTCCCATGGGTAACAGCGTAGCTTCTGACAGCCTCGTCTGTCTACGGAAGAAGTCAGTGGTACGATTTCGAGAATTCATTAGCGTACATACGCCATAGGAAAACTGAAGGTGACACCCAGCAATATCTCTTGATCTTTTAGGATCGAGTTGCTGTTGATAGCTTCCCGGATCACCTCGGCCATACAGTCCCCTACCCACTTGAAGAGGTCCTCCGGTTGGTCCATTTTCAAGTGGTCTTCAATGGACCAGCTCTTGTCAAAGCTCCTCTTGATCGTCCTAGAAACATCATCTTGGATCCGGTGACTATCAGGGCTGGGTTTCGCTGCCTCGCCTACCAGCTCGATGAATCCAACTCGCAGGTTTGACCCTCCAACATCGATAGCGAGAAATTTCCCCTGCTCTTTTCCGGTAGGCAGGGCAGTCACAGGAGTGACGAGAAAATGCTTCGTTGAGGTCTTTGCGAGATGCTTGTACGTCTCTGAGGACCGGCGTGCAAGATCCAGGAGTTTGTCGATAGTCAGGCAGGCTGTCAGCTCATCAAGAGCATTCCGAGAGTCGACCATCGTGAGCTTGCCGTGGTGTCATGGGTGGGAGCGGGAGGAAGCGTCGGAGGCATGCAAGTGAAAGCAACTGGGCTCGCTGCCATGACTTGAGGCTCAAGCCGTGGCTCCACTGGTCCGGTCAATGTGGTGGAGATTGGAGGTGACGGCGAACTGTGCCATCGCGGAAGGGGCGGCTGCTTCAGCTCATCGGACACAACAGTACAATTCACTCCCTCGAACGAAGGTAGGGCTTGGGCACCTGCCGTCATCGGCGCTGCTGCCCTGAATTAGACCCACTTTTTCCTGACTCCACTAACAGCAACAGTCGTTCGCGCATCAACTGCGGCAGCGCGGGAAGATTAGCTGACCATAGACACAGCTTGCACAGTGCAGTCTTGTACTGCCATAATGTTTCTCTGCTACTGCTTACTTCCTCTTCACAACCTGATTGTGTTTATTTGCTGACCACGTGCTGATCACGCTATCAGTGCCTATCACGCCTGAACCGCTTTTAGCATCTCGCGGCCCAGAATCTCAGCCAGACCCCTTCGTATCGAACTACCCACCCGCTAAGCAGCCCAAAAACGGCCGGAGGCCCTGCCGCTGCAAAGGCCATAATAAAGCCATGGCATCGTCAATGTCCGAGAAGCCTATCGTGGAATTGAAGGCGCCCTTGCTTCCCCAGACGCAGGAGCAGGCGCCTGTTGACGCGACCATGCCGCGACCTCAACAGAAGCGCAGGATACACGCTGCGATGCTAGCGATTTTGTTTGCGGTGTTTTGGCTCGCCAGGACGTGGAGCTGTGAGCATGAGCATTCGGATGTGAAGGCGAGGGTACCGCTGGATGTGCACATAATGTAGGTATTGCACGAAATGGTGGAAGCTGAGCTAGGTGCTAATATATCGGCAGGTCCAAGTGCCCGGATGCTCGCGCATGCCTCCAGAAACTCGTCATGCCCACCATGGCGAACATATCAGACAAAGTCGACTTTAGACTATCCTTCATCGGCCAGTAGGTCCTCTCGGCCGGCACAAACGCCCCCATGCTTCCGTACTCACACATCTCAGACTCACAAACGAAGACGACGGCGTTCAATGCAAACACGGCCAAACCGAATGCCTCGGCAACATCGTTCTCCTTTGCGCTGCCCGCGAGTACCCCGACCCCAAGCTACACTTGGGCTTCACAAATTGTCTGATCAACGACTACCAAGAGATACCCAAGCGGCAGCTTATCGAGGACTGCGCGCTCGAACACGGCCTTGACTTCGGCTTGCTCAACGACTGCATGAGCAAGGACAATGGCGCGTATGGCATGGGCCTGCTGCGTGACAGTGTGAAGCACAGCCAGGATGTGGGCGCGGGAATTAGCTGTACAATCAGACTGGATGATCACGTTCGGTGTGTGTATGATGGTGGCGAGTGGAAGGATTGTGAAGATGGGCATAAGCCCGAAGAGTTGATCGCGGACATCGAGAGGTTGTATGATGAGGCGCAGGGATGGACTCTAGCATGAGGTCAGAGCTGAAGTTTTTTCGACTTTATGCGTGGAGATCTCGAACATTTCAGACATAGTGCAAAATTCACGATTCACGGCCATCACGGTACATGAAGACAGCCATCGAACCGTTTGACACCTCTGGACGCGCTCAATATAGCCACATCGCCGTTTTCGACGTCCATGACTTTCCTGGACGCAGCTGCCTCTGCAAAAATCCAAAGAGCATGTTGGTAAATAGTAAGCAAGAATTTGGCGGGCATTCATGAAGACGCGACTTGCGCTACTTTGGCGTGTTTTCCGACTAAGTCTTCTTTCCCCGCAATTCCACCCTTCCTGCATGTCGGAGAGGCATCTCACGTGCATCACAGTTTTAAGGGATCAACGTGCCATCTCATCGCTGTTTCCCGGAAACGCCAACATCTAACTCTCTTTGCTTTAATCCTCAAGTACTCGTTCGCCAATCTTAGACAAAAGTCCCCGCAATGAGCGACTACCCTAGGCCGGATTTTGTTCGCGACGAGCTGACTTGGAAGTCCTTGAACGGGCCATGGTCGTTCCTGTTTGATGACGATGATGTGGGTTTGATGCAGGGTTGGCACCTCGAAGGCCTCCCGGCTGAGGTCACTGTGAAGTCAAGCAACAAGGTTTCCAGCTCCAAAGCCGCCAATGACGCCTTGAGTATCACAGCCAAGATTACTGGAGGTACTCAGGGGCTTATTCAGAGCAACCAGCACAAAAGCGGCGAAGTTACAACGCACAAGAAGCGCGACATACAAGTTCCTTATGTGTTCCAGTGCCCCGCATCTGGCATCGAAGAGAAGGGCGTCCACGAGGTGTTCTGGTACGAAAGGGAGATAACCGACCCGCGGAATGAGCAGGAGAAGAAGAATGGTCGGCGCGTGCTTGTTAAGTTCGGTGCTGTAGACTATGAGGCGAGGGTATGGGTAGGCGGCCACTTTGTTGGTGGGCATCGCGGTGGACACGTGCCCTTCGACATCGATCTTACAGACGCGTTCGCGAAGGAGTCTACGCAACGACTTACGTTGCGAGTGTTCGACTCAGCTTATGACTTGACCCAACCACGAGGTAAGCAGTATTGGGGTGCACAGCCCGAGAGTATCTTCTACACGCCTAGCGGAGGCATCTGGCAGAACGTTTGGCTCGAGGTTGTTCCATCTGTGCGCATTGGAGACAGCAGCCACGGAACGTTACTGAGGAGCAATGATATCGAATCGGGAAAGCTGCATGCCAATGTTAAGATCCTTGGTAGACCAGCTGGCCACAGTTACAGCGTGGAACTCGAGGTCAGCCTTAAGGGCACACACGTCACCAGAACGGAGAAGGTCGAGCTGCCACGGGATTCTGATATCGTCTCTTCAGATCCAGACATGGTGCTATCGAAAGACGCTAAGGCTCAGCTGGGCGAAGCACTCTTGGAGTCATTCGATGATGTGCGCAATGGAGTCGTCCTCTGGTCTCCAGATGACCCTACTTTGTACGATGTGGAGATTCGCTTATACGACGGCACGTCGACTCTTGTTGACACGATCCGCACCACTACGGGAATGCGCTCGTTGTCATGGGATGACGGTTTGTTCAGGATCAACAATAAGCCACACTTCCAGGCGCTCTTCCTAGACCAGGGCTACTGGCTCGATACTTTCATGACGCCACCTTCATCCGAAGCCTTGAAGACAGATATCGAGCTAGCGCAGAAGATGGGTTTCAATGGCTGTCGTAAGCATCAGAAAGTCGAAGACCCGGTTTTCCACTACTGGGCTGATCGTCTCGGTTTCCTCGTCTGGGGTGAGATGGCGAATGCGTACGCCTTCAGCGCTGAATACGTTGAACGTTTCGATCAAGAGTGGCGCGAGGCTGTCTTGCGAGATATCAATCATCCTAGTGTTGTAGCATGGACACCGGTGAATGAGAGCTGGGCATACACCGACCTGGCAAACAGTCAGAATCAAAGAGATCATCTCAAGAGTCTCTATTATGCGACCAAGGTCCTCGATCCAACAAGGCCTATCAACGACAATTGCGGGTGGGAGCACGTGCAGACGGATCTCACTACTTTCCACGACTACTCTGACGCTGATGCTCTGACGAAGACATGCGCCAGCTTAGAAGGCATTCTTAGTCCCAAAGCAGACCGACCCATGTTCTTGTCGGCTATTGGGGGTGCTCTTGGATCAAGCCACCACGATAATGCTCCTGTTATCTGCACTGAGTTCGGTGGTATCAACATCGCAAGAGAAGCTGCCGGATCGGACAATCAGCGTGACTGGGGCTACACGACTGCAACCGACCCCAATGATTTGCTCAAACGAATCGAGAAGATGATGACAGGTATCGCGAAACCGGGTCTCATCGGCGGCTTCGTCTACACCCAGCTCACAGATATCGAGCAAGAAGTCAACGGCCTTTACACCCCCGACCGCAAGCCAAAGCTCGACGCAGACGCGGTAAGACAGATCGTGGAGGATGTCAGGGAGAACTACTACCAGATGCATACGCCTTAAATAGTCATCGTTTCTCATCCAATCCACGTCTATTTGATTTCCTCGCTCTTGACGACGGTAGCGAAGACATCTCCCAGCTCCGCAAGTGTCACCTTTGTGAGCTCTTCCCCCTTCACGCCTGGGATATCACGGTCACCAATTCCATCTTCGACGACAAGTACGTCGTATCCTCTTTGAGCTGCCTGTCTTGCTGTGGTACTGACACAGACGTGCGCCATGTATCCAGTCAGAACGATTTTCTCGATACGCCATCCCTTCAGCACCTCATCCAAATTCGTCTCAGCGAAAGATCCGGGGTGGCCTTTCCAGATTACTTCCTCGCCATCCTTGGCCTTCAGTGCGTCAAACTCATCGGCCAACGGGGTGTTCGGGGTAAAGATGGGAGCGCCCTCTGGAGTCTTGTGGAGGATATGAACGACCTTGCCGTTGGCAGCGCGGTACTTTTCAAGCAGAGAAGCGATGACTTTACCGCTAGCTTCGGCATTGGTGACTCTCAGATTGCCGGAGGCGTACTCGTTCTGAGCATCGATGATAAGGAGGGCGGAGTCGCTTGGCGAGGCGGCGGAAGGTGGGACACCGAGCAGCTGACGGAAAGACTGGGCCATGTTGATCGAGTAATCAAACGCATATGAGGTTGAACTTTTGTATGACGAGGGATCTCTCAGAGAGTTGTGCTTCAACATTGGGGGGCTCACTCCGTAATTATATAAGCCAGTGGTGCCCTTTAGGACAATACCCGAGGTACTGTGGAGCTCTGTGGTTCCGCACCCTGCTAACAAATGCTTCGAAACCTATAAGGGTATGGCCATCGATGTTGTGCGTATGGTTATCGACATCGGCGACGTGTGTACAAGCGTTGGCGCTGCAAACGATGCCCAATGAGATGCGGCCCCCTTCAACTAGACCTTCCAAGTGGGGCCCGACTAGCCCTGCTTGGAGTTAGCCCTCTCATCCCAATGAGGCAGTTTGCACCATGCACGGGCCAACTAACATAGTCAGCCAAGATGATCGGCAATGAGTAACTTGTGGGAACCATCTGCTTCTTGATATGCGTGGACACGACATATCAAGTGTAATTGTTCAGAAATCCTGAAAGTTGGAGTGTGCCATTGCAACACAGGTTGACAGCTTTGCTTGGGTAAGAGGCCGCCTTGGAACTCGGCTACAAGCGTAGCTACGCCAGGGGACAACTGTTTCACTCAAATTCTTAAACTCTTCTTCCTTCACGACCTTCTCAAGATCCGATTCAAGCCCATTGAAGTGCTGCCAGGACTCGTAGTGGACAAGAGCCAACACCTCCGTGCCAATCTTCCTAAATCCCCACCAAATCGACCGCAGACTTGTTATCCATGACAATCTGTACAGGGCCTGCAGACAAGGGCACACGAGCATCTCCAAGATGGATCACGGCAACCTTGACGTGCCATTTCCTGCCAATCTCGACCAGCTCATCGAGGTAAATGGTTTCGCCAGAGATCCAGATAGCGTTGGGTGGGCCGGAAGAGTGGAATCCAAATGACTCTGTCTCGAGAACGAGGCCAGTCACTTCTCCGCCAAGAATCTGCTGACAGGGAGTGCCAGTGATCTTGAACCTCGTACCATCAATACATGCCTCCGTGGTGGCCCATGGCTTGAGGGCAAGAACACCGGGTCGAGGTGCGAGATTCCTTGCACCGTCTGAAGTCGTGAAGGCTTTGCGACCATCTAGGAGCTCGCAGTCCTCTGGATTGAGATTGTCGATGTGATCCTCGTGGCTCAAGAGGACGGTATCGATTGGGGGCAGCTATTACAGCTGCAATGCGGGCCCGTCAACGGAAATTAAGTGAAGTTCTGGTGGAGGTCCGTCTAGTTGATATTTAATTTCGTCTGGCAATTTGTCTAACATCCGGGTGTCAGTGTACTGGGAGGGCGGACCGAATACTATTGCTGCATTCAAGCATCGTAAAGCTGCATTGATTACGTTCCGTGCTGACACCCACGGGCTACCTCACTGTTCGGCACCGTCTAGATATAGGCGCCTGAAGTGCCTCGAGATATCTTGTCTGTGAGGCAAAGTATCTGCGTAGAATCGGTAAGTTGAAGGCACTTGATCCGCTGTGACGTTCAACCAAAAGCAGCAGTTTCGTGTGCCGCACGGTTCAATTCAGTCTTCGAAGATGCCTCCATAGCGACACGACACGATCTTCGCATTTCTGCCCTTCTTGGACGGTAGTGCCGGGAATGTCAAGCGTTGCCTCTCTGGCGAGATGAGAGGAAAGAAGCAAGACGTCTGTCACACCTGCAGACAACATAAGATTGGTGTATACCTCTATCTCTGTTCCCACGGACGAGCCCGCCTGACTTTTCTTAGTGCGATGGGCTTGAACCAGCTTGCAGCCAATACAGACTAACCGGTCGTGAATGCAGTGGCTATCTGCAGGACCTGGTTGTCTTCTAGCATAAGCCTACTGTCCCTTGTCCTCGCCTGAGAAAGAAGACAGAAGGCTCCAGACAACGCAATGTACGACAGCGTAATGGCTCTAGCCTTGTACCTGGCGAGCTCACCTCAGGCTCGGCCGATCCGCAGCAGCTTACGTACGATGAATGTGTAGCCATCCTTGTGCAACATTATATTCCGAAAGAGGAAATACCTTTTCTCATGACCATTGGGCCCTCAAGATCCAGAATATGTGGCGGCTGGGTACAAGCGCTGCCTCATATCAGTCGAGATCATGCCTAATTCGAACCTATCATCTTACCAGCAGTTCGGGCTCTCGCAATGTCCATCATGATAACGGGCCCGAACAGACGGCAGGAGTACCTTAACACATACGGTCATGCGCTTCAAGGTATCAGAGCCATCTTGGACTCGTTTGCCTATCACAGCTCGCCAAACTGGAACTCCAAACAGCTACTGGCGAGACGAATACTCTCGGTGTAGAACGGAAACGATGTGCAGAAGTCAGAAATCTCTGCTACAAGATCTGTCGAGGACTTCCATTTCTCCTGCAGAAGGACATGAGCCTCTACGGTTCCATGTCAGCCGGCTACCCATTATACATGGTCTCAGAAAGTCTGCAAACCCTACTACTACAAGATAGTGACCTGGTTGTCTGGTGTACAGCAATCAAGGAACAAATTACACACCAGAGAATAGGTTTGCACGAAGCTTTGGCTGGACCCACCCCTTTCAACTAAGTGGCAGAACGAAAATATGAGATTTAGTGGGATTCGGAGCAGTTAAAGCCACCTATATTACTGGTCCTACTGTGTAAGGACAAAGTTGATTTATATTTTGTAGACATACGTTGTCGGCAGGATTTTCAAACGCACGCTAGCCCCCCAAGCTCCGAGATCCAATTCCAATTTCACTGCCGTCATGGTGCCTTGCCAAAAATTTCCCTCTCAGATGACTCATCTTCCATATCATAAGGATCATGTGTTCCTCTATGCTGTAGCTCCCAGCCAGGTCCCCGGCGCGCTGTCGACGGCTGGGTTGCTTCGGAGTCGCCGATCAAACTAGGGGCCACATGCTTCAAGAACAGCCGCATAGTGGGCAGAGTGCCAGTGATGATTATGAGACTCGCCTCAACGAGACTAGCAAACAAGGTCAGCAAAGTAATCGAACGACAGTATACGAACGCTTGACGAGGGGCTGATTCTCGAGAAAAGGCGCGTACTCACATCCACAAACTAGGATAGACAGTGTCCCAGGACGGATCCCTCGACGTCAGCATTGGAGGAAGTAGTGCAACACGCACCGCACTTGTGACGCATGTACTAATTAATGTATCAGTCGTGACCCTTCGATCTGGGAGTGGAGGTTTACATGGAGCCAGCGCTGAAAAGCAAGATCAGCATGACCTTACGCGCCTTGGACATTTGCAAGCCCAGAACCATTGGTATCGGTAGGATGATGACCATAATGTCCGTGAAGATGTTCAGTACCCCAGTGGCGATGTACAACGCTGCTTTATTTAAGCATTGCCCTTCTTTGACGGTAACGTCGGTATTCTTCGCAAACGGCTTGCATGCTGCAAGTAAAGATATGACGATGCCGACACAGGACCCAATCACAACGAACATGGTGAAATAGACTCCAGTGCGGAAGCCAGTCGCGGGATTCAGGTTTAGGTAGAAGCAAAGGAAGGACAGTTTTGCAAAGGCGAGAGCTGGCGAGTACAGCACGGTGGTCGTCAGAGTTATCTAGAACGTTGAAAATCAGCAAAAACGCAACGCAGGTCGCTTAGAGAAAACCGACTCTAGCAATGGTGTTGAGCTGACGACCAGTCAACTCCCAAGCATGCACACCAATCAGGCCAGCTGGTGCTCTATCTGAAGCGTGGTCGTTAATCTTATGCTCCGCAGCAACCAGTGTATCGAGTAGGACATCAGACTTACAGACAATGAGTGACTGTACAGGTATGCAGAATATCTGCCAGCAGACGGTCACAGTATGTTAGCCACGCGGTTTCATAAGTCGAAGGAGCTGTGAATACCTACCCACGCAAGTAGGAGACACCCTTTGTAGAATGGTCAGTCAAAGTGCAAGACGTATAGTTAAAAGGAAAACTTACAATCATCAGATGACAGTTTTTTCACTAACACGATCTTTGTGTATGCCCGGACAATTAACGATAGCGTGGCAACGACCATTCCCACGATTCCCACCCAAGTGATCATGGCCTCCCCGCGTCGTTGTGGATTTTCGAGGTTTACAACATAACCACCAGGCGCGGGTACGATAGGCCGGTTGAGGTCCACCATTTCCACACGAGCGTTTCCCTCAAAAGACAGTCCGTGGACCTGGATGTACCTGACAGCAGAATGGGGATATCACCTCAATTTGAGTCTGCATAGCTCGCAGAATTCGAAGCAGACTGTTAGATGGGGAGACTCGGGCAGATGGCCACCTGACGGAGGGATGCAGGTTAATCAACTCGGGCAGTCCGTGTGCCGAAGTCCTGAGAGATGCTGAACATCCGAAACATGGTGCAACCCGTCTCACTGATGTCATTGCTTCGCTTGACAATAGCGAGATTCGATTGTTGTTACTGAACCCAGGCCTATCGCCATGCGTATTCCTTATGTCGTCCATTTTTGTTTGATTGTAACTCCTTCACTCTGGTGATAAGAGACGCATCTGCTCTCAGCCTCTTCTCATTTGAGTCCAGTATACCACCGGCCTCGCGATCAGCTTGGGCGGGTGTCTGGGCGCTTCCGGTGTCAGATTTCGCCTTCTTCATTACGAACCTTTGTCCGGTGGCCTACGTAAGGCTTCTGCTGTGGATCGGAGTAGTCACATGCTCGTAGGTGGAGGGAGTCCTGCAGGGCGGGGCTGAAAAAGGGGAGTGGGCACGAAGGATCGGGTTGAGGACCCATCATCTCTTTTGCTATCCCTGTACTCATGTTCATTGGACCAGAGATCTTTGCATTCATTCTGGGCGGATTAGCTGATGAGACGGTTAATGAGTCGGCAGTGGCGTCTTTTCCTCCGTGGAAAGTACGCAACGGGCCTTGCCGTTAGAGATGGCTGGAGGTTGCTCGGTTAAGACTAGCTTAGGCTCACTTGGTAAATTCCTCCGATAGCCCTCCTCCATCGCTTGTGTTCCCCACTCTTTTGTATGATTACAATGCTGCAACTCGCCACAAGGCCCGCGGCAGATTCCAGAATCATTCTGTCGAGTCTGCACCATCGGCACGGAGACGTTCACCGTATTATTCGTGAAATCCGCGGAAATCAGACATCCCCAATTTTGCTGACTCGGTCACTTGGGCTCTCATCATCGTCAACGGGCAGGTGGCCGACCCGCGCGATTAATGTTAAAACGCTTATGATGGGAATTGCCCACAAAGTCTGAGCTCAATTGACTTTCTCTTTACGTATCGAACACCGTCTTTCTGGGTGTCGAACCGTCCATTATGTTTCCTTTGAGCGTCACTTTGCTCGCGGCGGTCCTGTTTGGCGTAACGAGCGCTCAGAACGAAACAGATATCGAGTCTACAGTCCAGTTCTTGTTCCCCAGCTACTGTGTAAGTTATATGCTGTCTTGTCTCACTGTTCTGACTTCCTCTAGTGCACTGCTTTGACCTTGAGTCCTGTAGCCAAGCGCGTCACCTATCCTGGTCAAAATGCATACAACGCCAGTCTTGCTTCTTACTTTGACGGAAAGAGTAGATTGACGCCTAATTGTATTGTGCAACCAACGACTGCTAAGGAGGTCTCCGCCACTGTGAAGATTCTGGGGGCTGCCAGCTTGCTGAAGACCTGCCAATTTGCCGTACGATCTGGCGGCCATACCCCGATCCCTGGTGCCAACAATGTCGACGATGGAGTAACCATTGACCTGCTGTACATGAACGGCACGACCTACAATGACGGGACCAAATTAGCAAGCATTATGCCAGCCGCCAGATGGGGATCTGTCTACGCAGCTTTGGAGCCATTGGGGCGCATGGTAGCCGGCGGTCGAGGGTCCACGGTCGGTGTCGGCGGCTTCCTGCTGGGTGGAGGTATATCTCACTACGCGCCCCGCGTCGGGTTGTCCTGCGATAACGTGGTCAACTTCCAGGTCGTCCTTGCCGACGGCCGCATTGTGAACGCCAGCAAGAAGACTAACGCCGATCTTTTCACTGCGCTCAAAGGTGGTAACAACAATTTCGGCATTGTGACCCGATACGACATGGAGACTTTCGAGAACGAAGATCTATGGGGAGGTATCGTTTCCTGGCCTGCGTCCACCGTCAATCAACATTTCAAGTCGCTTGTCAACTTCGGTCTGGACTCGAACAGGGACCCAAACGCTGCTTTGATCGTCTTCCAGGGCTACTCCACAGCCAGCCCAATAGACGTCGTGCGGGCTGCCTTCGATTACACAAAGCCTGTGGTACGCCCGGATGCTTACCGCGAGTTTTTCGCCGTCAACAACACCATCAGCGATTCGACTAAGATCCAACCTATGAGCGCAATCGCTGCCGAGTTTGGTAGCGACACCACCAAACGGTATGTCACTCGTGTCTGATGTAAGAATGGTGCTAACGCGAGTTCCACAGAGTTCAATTCCGTACACTCTCGTTCAAGATTGATCTCGCGACCCTCCAGGAGACAGCACGTCTTTACAACATCGTCATCACGGAGCTTCAAGCCAAGGCTTCTGGCCAGTGGCGCGTCTCGTGCTTGCATCAAGTTTGGGCGACAAGTTACACCGCGAACAGCACGGCCAAGGGCGGCAACGTGCTCGGCATGGAGCGCTACAGCGAGAACTTTATCATGTACCAGTCCTACCTATCTTGGTCGGAGGCCCAAGACGACGAATTATTCATCAGCTTGGGCAAGATGTTGACCGATGGCATCCAGAAGTTCGCCACCGAAAAGGACACAGCGATAGACTATCTGTATCTCAACTATGCCGACAAGGACCAGGATCCACTTTCATCCTACGGTGCCGACAAGGTGGCGTTCATGAAGAAGGTCGCGAAGAAGTATGATCCTCTCGGGGTCTATCAGAAACTTCTGCCGGGAGGATTCAAGATCTCCGAGGTGTGAGAATGCCGGTGCTGCGGCTCCTCTAAGTAACTTCAACTAAAGTCTTGAGTCACAAAACTGGGCTACCTTGCTCGAGACCTCTGGTGCATATATGACTTTTTTTCCGAAATGTAGCTTTGAGCTGTGATTTGGAGCAGCAGAAAGCACGTTTTTCTGTGTGCATCCTCGGCGTTAAAGGCCGTGTTGACCGAGTGTGGAACGAAGACTGTTTGGGATGCAGGGTAGTCGTGAACCAGTGCCCGGAAAGCAGGTGTCGAAAATTCGAAGCTGCCGATGAAACGCATGCTTTACAGTGTCCAAGACTGTGCGATATTCAGTCTCAAACAATCTCTTCGTGTCGCACGGGCAAATTCGTTACTCTCTCAAGGCTGAAAGGGCAGTCCGATCGTGACAACTGAAGCTTTGAGAACTAGAGCTCATGGATGCACACAGCTTCTGCAGAAATAGCAGCGTTTTACTGGCCGCAGCCGTATGCTACTAGATACGTCGAACTTCCATTCTTGTCTGCAATGCGGAGCTACGCGGTAATCAAGACGGCCGATCTCCTACCAAGGCCGGCCGAGCAAGCAAACAACACGATCAATTCAACACTCTGTCAGCCAGAAGCCAACATCACCGAGTACAATCGGCTGTTTAGAACAGGAAGACATAGCCAGCCGACGTTTCTCTCGGAGGATCTTGGCGGTGCTGTATGGAGAGGAAGAAGAGAACAATCCTGAGTAGCGGAGGGGTCTATATGGACTGTACAAGCGCATACGATAAGAACATCTGACCCGCGCATAGCTTGTCTAGACTATCTTCCGAGGCTTGGATTGCGCCCGATGTGGTGTCCTGAACGTGTCATCAGGGGAGCATGCAGATATCATACACTCCGAGGTGGTCTTTTGTCTAAAAGCGGCGAGCCATGGTATCCAGCACAGCCATCCTTTGTCCTTCGCACAGCGCCCTCCACTTCTCCGCCTCGCTCTTGGCCTCGACGAGCTCGTTGCTCAGCATCTCGCGCTCGGCCGCCACACGCTCAATCCTGGCCTCGAGGTCGTTGACTTGGCCTTCCAGTGCGGCGCTCTGGCGATGGTCGTTCTCCCGTGCAGCGCTGAGTTGCGCGACGAGTCCCGCGAGATGGAAACTTACCAGGTCGGCTTGGAGGAGGCATGATAGCCGCTTCGCGCTCCTCGCGATCAATCTCCTGCGCAGCGGCACGACAGACGTCCGTGGAGATAGGTTCGAACCCTGTTTCCAGCTCCTGAGGATCCTGGTCAATCAGAGAGTGGAAGACGGGGTGCGCGCCTTCACCCTGGCGTTGACGTAGGAAACTAGCAATCGGTCACTGTCGGACTCTCTTTCTGTAATGCCAAAGTAGGTGGGTATATCCACGCTCAGCCTTCTTCCTCTTTGATCTCGGTCTTGCTCCTTGTGTTCCTCGCCTTTTCCGGCTTCGTCGCGGTCTTGCTCCTTGTCCTCCTCTCCTCTTCCGGCTTCGTCTCAGCCCCTGCGTCCTCTTCATCCTCCACCTCTTTCTTGATTTCCATTTTCCGCGTCCTATCCCACTCCTTCTGCTCTTTCACGAACCTCTCCTTCATAGCCTGATACCCATCATGACCCCTCGCCCTATCCCAAACCTCCCTAAACACCAAACTGGCCTCGAGCTTCTCCTCCCTGCCCTCAAAGTCCTGGTGCTTTTGCAACACCTCTCCAGTCTTCTTGTCGTACTTGCGCCCGCCCTTGTGGTTCGCATACCGCTTGGCGCGCGTCATGCCCATCTGCAGGAACTTGCGCGCCATGTCCATGCCGATGAAGTCGTCGGCGTCGTGGTACGCGAGGAACTTGGCGTAGATGGCGGCAGACGACTTCTTGGCGATGGCGGGTGTTTTGAAACGCCAGGACGGCAGGATCTCGGACTTGTAGGGCTCGAATGTCAGCACGCCTGTTTCGCCGCGCGCGATGCGGTAGGACATGCGCTGGGCTTTGGTGAGGGGGTGGGACGGCATGTCTGGGCTGTTCGCGATGGCTGGGATGGCGAGGGCGTAGGCACGAACGGCCTGGGAGAGAGCGAGGGTGCGTGTGTTTGTGTGTGGTGTTGTGGGTTCAGGATCTGATTGTGGTGGATGACGTAGTCGTGCACCCGAGGACGGAGGGCGTGGAGATGATCAACAAGAGCAGAGGTAAGAAGGAATCCACCACTGTGGATCTGGAGTTCGATGAGCACTTTGCGGGGGTCAAGAGCAGAGGTAGGAAGGAATCCACCACTGTGGATCTGGAGTTCGATGAGCACTTTGCAGGGGTCAGGTTCCTGAAGCTGAAGCAGCTGGTCGAGGAGCGATATGGCAATGTCAACGTTGCTGAGTTCGGAGGGCGTGATGTTGTTGTTGGGTGGAGGACCAAGTGCGTGGATGTTGCGCTCAGAAGCTGCAGGACAAAGTTGGTCTGTGTCGAGAATAGGTCTCTTGCGTGAAGAGGTGCAGGCGGTGGACAGTGCCGTCGAGCCCTGGACAAGAGATGGCTCGCAGCTCGGGTCCACAAGCCAGACCTCTTTGTGATACTCTTTCGATTCTATGTGGTGGTACAGTCTTTCAGGTGTTGTAACGGGTATGTACATATAATACAAGCTGTCTTCCCAGTTCCTTGCCATGTACAGTCGATGCTCTCGTTTGCATGCAGTCGATGCTCTCGTTTCCATGCAGTCGATGCTCTCGTTTGCATGCAGTCGATGTTCTCGTTTGCATGCAGTCGATGCTCTCGTTTCCATGCAGTCGATGCTCTCGTCCATGCAGTCCACACTCTTCATCCACGCAGTCCACACTC
>NW_022984789.1:819733-837364 GCF_010094145.1 Didymella exigua CBS 183.55
ACACTCTTCATCCATGCAGTCTACACTCTTCATCCATGCAGTCCACACTCTTCATCCATGCAGTTTACACTCTTCATCCATGCAGTCCACACTCCTCGTCCATGCAGTCCACACTCCTCCTCCATGCAGTCCACACTCCTCGTCCATGCAGTAGACAGCCATGTCACCCCTCACGACCATCGCCGGAACTCGAGCGGCGTAGCGTCTCGACGTGCTTCGCGGCAGACTCGCCCTGGTGCGCACCCCGCGTCGTCATGCCCAGGACCTGGCCAACCAGCCCCCCCGGCTTGGGAATCGGACACTCGCGCTTCGGATTCAGGCGCTGCTCCATCGTCTTCCTCCCCTCGTCGCCCAGTGCGTCACTCTCGTCCTGGCTCTCTGCGGGCCGCCGTCTCCGGCGTCGCCGTGTGGGATCGGCGGCGTCGTTGAGGGTGCGCGGGTCGACGGGGCACGGGATCAGGTGCGGGGCGGCGACGACGAGGAACGAGACCATCAGGGTGGTGGTGAAGAGCGAGGCGGTCATGCGCGAGCGCGGGTGCATGTGCGGCGGCATGGCGGCTCAGTCTCCGTCGTTTCCCCTCGTCGGTGTCGGCGGTCGGTGGATGCGGTGCGGCGGTCGGTGGATGCGGTGCGCCGGCCGGTGAATGCGGTGCGGCGGTCGGTGAATGCAATGCGCCGGCTGGTGAATGTGGTGTGGCGGTCGATGAATGCGGTGCGGTGGTCGGCGAATGCGGTGTGGTGTTGTGATGCGCGGGCTGGTCGAGGCATCACTGGGTGTTGCGGGCCAGAAATGCGAGCGCCGGCGCAAGAGGGACGCGCCAAGCCAATTGAGGTGCGTCGAGCGGGCGGTGGTGATGGCCGTTTGGTGGGCGGGCGACACACGAGGCGGCGGTGGGTGGTGGACTTTTTGGTGAGCGCGGGTGACAGCGCTAGCGCAGCGAGTGCTGAGTGGGCCCCTGCTGCTAAAACTACTTTGTACCAGGGACGAATAGGAACGCGATCGACGGCGTTGCGCTTCCCGCCCGCCTGCACGTCGTCCGCCCGTGTCTGTCTTCGCAGCCCACCGCCGCCATGAGCACCGGCGGCAGCGACCTCGACAAGGCGATCCAGCAGCTGCGCGCCTGTCGCCCCATCCCCGAGGCGCAGGTGCGCGAGCTGTGCTACAAGGCGCGCGAGCTGCTGATCGAGGAGGGCAACGTCGTCGGCGTCGACGCGCCCGTGACCATCTGCGGCGACATCCACGGCCAGTTCCATGACCTGATGGAGCTGTTCCGCGTCGGCGGCGACGTGCCGGACACAAACTACCTGTTCATGGGTGCGTGGCGCGACTGGGGCTGGAGAGAGCCGACACTGACTGACACAGGCGACTTTGTCGACCGCGGCTTCTACTCGCTCGAGTCCTTCCTCCTCCTGCTGTGCCTCAAGGTGCGCTACCCCGACCGCATCACGCTGATCCGCGGCAACCACGAGTCGCGCCAGATCACGACCGTATACGGCTTCTACGACGAGTGTCTGCGCAAGTACGGCAGCGCCAATGTCTGGCGCTACTGCTGCGACGTCTTCGACTACCTCGCCCTGGCCGCCCTCGTCACGGGCGCGGCCACGTCGCTCGAGCCCACGGACGGGCCCGTCGCCTCCAACAGCAACGCCGACAGCCTGCCGGGCCTCGGCCAGGACATTGAGATCGAGACGCTCAACGCCGCCGGCGAGATCATGTACCGCTACGCTCGCAGCGGCGACGAGCAGGGCTCCGTCTCCGGGGCCAGCGCGCACATGGGCTCCTCGTCGCCGGCGTCGGCGCCGACGCCGCCGACGCCGGCCAACGTCGGCGCCCCGGGCACTGCCGCGTCGGCGTCGGCCAACGGCTCCAGCCGCAACGACACGGGCGCCATCCTGTGCGTGCACGGCGGCCTCTCGCCGCTGATTGACAGCATCGACAAGATCCGCCTGCTGGACCGCAAGCAGGAAGTCCCCCACGAGGGCGCCATGTGCGACCTGCTGTGGTCCGACCCGGACGAGATCGACGGCTGGGGCCTGTCGCCGCGCGGCGCGGGCTTCCTCTTCGGCGCCGACATTGTCAAGTGCTTCAACCACACCAACGACCTCAGCCTGATTGCGCGCGCCCACCAGCTCGTCATGGAGGGCTTCAAGGAGATGTTCGACAGCACCATCGTCACCGTCTGGTCCGCCCCCAACTACTGCTACCGCTGCGGCAACGTCGCCGCCATCCTCGAGCTCGGCGAGGACGGCAGCAACGCTGGCTTCACCCGCCGAACCAACGGCGATCGCGGCGCGGGCGCTGCAGGCTGGGTCCTGGGCAGCAACGACGGGCCCAACAGCGCCAACGGCGACCGCAGACTGAGCGCCGTGCTCGGCGAGCAGCGGAACCGCGACGGGCCTGGGCGGCGCTATCGCGTCTTCGAGGCCGCGCCCCAGGACAGCCGCGGCATGCCCGCCAAGAAACCCGTTGCCGACTATTTCCTGTAGCAGTCGTCCTTTTGATGCTGGAGGCGTTGTCTGTAGAGTGGATACCCAATACATGCTTTCGATTAACGTGGGTGTTTGTTGCTGCTTGACTGCTGTGTCTACCTTTTTTGTTTACACATACCTGACCCTGACTGCATCAACAACCCTGACTGCATCAACAACCATGACTGCATCGACAAGTATTACTGCATCGACAAATATGACTGCATCGACAAATTTTACTGCATTGACAAACATGACTGCATCGACAAATATTACTGCATTAACAAACATGACTGCACCGACAAACATGACTGCACCGACAAACGTGACTGCACCGACAACCATAACTATACCACAAGCACAGCTAGACTAACGGACAGCGGACGAGTTGGACACTTTTGCCAAGCCCCCACTAAACCTCACCCAAAACAACCTACTCTAGCGCTGCAAGGTGTAATGCGGCCTGTAGTACTATTCAGAGACTACTTCTTCCTCTTGCTTACACATTCGCGCGTTGTGCCCAGTCTGATTGCACTGTCTACAGCGCCTTTGGGAGGGCTCGCCTACTTCAGCGCGCACCCGCTTCTTTGCCTTCTTCCCATCGCTACGCGCCCCAAACTCCTTTAGAGCAGTTAATTACTAGCTATCCATTGTAACGACTATGCACGAACACGACACGTGGCATAGCGCTCATAGCAGCTAGAGGCAAAGCTAGCTGGCTAGCACTATTATTGTCTATATATATTATACTACGCAACGAATACTTGCTTAAGTATTCTTGTGCTTACCTTTTGGTATAGGCAGAGAAGTCACGTAGTATTGATTTCGAGGGCAGGGCGCCTACTCTGTTACATCCATGACTATTAGAGTACCTTCTGTCTTAATCTACTTTCTTTTGTGTGATTTATGTTGTTTGGCTGCCTTATTAGCAGCTTAAAGCTCAGCGACCTCCTGTTGCGCCAACACTAGCTTGTGCGCAATGAATGCTGCCCCCTTTGAGACCTTCTTAAAGGCTTCAACTATAGAGGTAGACAAGCTAACGTACTCTATCACCAAGCTAGTCATATCACTGAACTAGTCAAAATCTGCCAAGACTAACACAACTCTGCACTTTATAGTATGTCTTAACAACATTAACGTAGATTATCACCAAGCCAGCCATATCACCAAACTAGCCATTTTCTCTTAGCACAACTAACACAAGTTACTTTAACTACAACTACTTACTATTAAATAGTAACCTAGTATACTATGTGCTTATATTAGATTTAGAAGATGTTTCTATACCCTCCTAGCACGTTTGTGCGTTGTGTCTAGTCTTACTGCAGTTCCTACAGCGCTAAACAGTTAACTAAGCTCCTAGTTAACTACCTCTACCCTAAGTCTTCTTAGATAGCTGAGCTGCTACACACGCCTTAGCAGCTACCTGCAATGCTGCTAGGCCATACTTAAGTGTGCTACTATGCTAAATCTACTTTCTCTTACGTAATTTTCTCTTAGTTATTACTACTAATTACTCTTTAAGCTCTTATATATAGGCCTTAATAAGGATATTTTTATATAGTATCTCTTTAGCCCCTTTTATAAGCTTTAAGAACCTCTCTTATACTATACTTAGTAATTATTAGAAGGAGTTACTTACAAGCTTAGATTAAGACCTAAACTTGTGTGTATTGCTTAACGTAAACCCCCAGCACCTGGGCCAACCCAGCACCCGGGCCAAAAAAGCTTGGCAGTACCAACTCACGTTACAACTCTTCAATTTCATTGCTATTTAATATAGAGCCTGCGTACGCTGTGCTTGTATCTAATTTAGAATATGCCTCTATATCTTTTTTACACGTTCGCGCGTTGTGTCTAGTCCCTCTATAGTTTCTACAGCGCTATAGAGCTAGTTAAGCTTGTTCTTAATTACTACTACTATAAGCCTTCTTTAACCGCTTAGCGGCTACAGAGGCCTCTGCGGCCACCTAAGCTGCTGCCTCACTATACTCTATAGTACCACCTTGCTAGATCTGCTTCCTTTTGCGCGATTTCTGCTTAGTTATTACTACTAATTACTCTTTAAGCTCAGTAATCTAGGCTGCTTAAAGCGCGTTCTGATGCAGCATAAGCTTGCCACCTCTAACAAGCTAAGAGAAGCCTGCTTATGCAGTAATAGGTAACTAAGTAAAAGACTTGTGTACAAGCTTTAACTAAGATCTAAACTTGTAGGTATTACTTAGAGTCTTTAACTACCACAGCATCTCTAGGAGGAGGGGTTCTAGTAGGGTACGCAGGCGCACTTTAAGGTAATCTAACACAACCTACGTGTTAAGAGGGACTAGCCCTGCTGCCTTAAAGGCCTTACAATAGTTCTCTACTATAAACATATTAAAAAACACGTCCTTAAAGGTAGGGAGGAAGCCTTCTTTGTTAATATAGAAGACATGCTTACATGCTAAGTCTTGTACATGCTAAGAGTACTTACGCTTTAACAGTAAGAAGCAGACTATATTAAGCAGCTAGAGGATATGTAATAAGTAAGGTAGCATGTAGAGGGTAAGGATTATGTTTTTAAGGTAGTAGTCCTTAAAATCCTAGTTAAGGTGGCTCTTATGGCTGTCTAAAATAAGCAGCCTGTACGCCCCCACCTAGCTCGCCTTTGTATGCGCGTCGAAGTGCTTCAGCCACTCAAGGCCAAGCGCGTTGTTCGTCCAGCCGCTCTCAGAGACAGAGAGCTTCCAATTGCGTGGTATATCTGCCTCCTTGTACCAGGCAGAGATGTGAACGCGTCCTTTGTAGATAATAAAAGGTAGGGTACAAGATCTAGCAGCGCAGACGCTCTAGATAACTGTTACCTACTTGCAATTACCTAGCTAAACAAGCTAAGGTTAATTACGTCTCTCTGCGCCTGTAACAACCTTTATTAAGCTAATAACACCTATCTAGAAGCTAGTCTTATTAAAGTTGTGCATGTTGTAGTTGTGTACGCTGTATTTAGCTTTTGTGTCCTCTACTAGCTTAAACCACGCGCTAATTGTCTCTAGATCCTCCTGCAGCATCCTCTGCCTATCTTTAGCTTGATTAAAGGCTATCTTGAGCATAGCTAAACGCGTCACGAAGCGCTCAGCCTAGTGCTTGCTAACAGGCTGCCCACCACGTACACCCAACAGTTTGTCAGCCATATCTGCTACCTTGCACAGCTAGGGCGCGAATCCTTGCAAATTAAGGTTAAGAATGTATTGTACAATTATTTGCTCTTTAGTGCGTATAAGCTTATATTGTGTGTTACGTCTATTATTAATATAGAGTCTGCCTCTATACCTAGCACTTAAGGTTATACATAGTATGTTAAATGCCTAAGCAGCGCTTTAGAGGCTTTTAAATTTATATAATTAGAAAGTAGAAAGGGCAAGATTAATTCTACCCTCTTATTTAGATAATTATATATCTTGTTAGTAAGGCATTACGTATTAATATTAATAGTTGTGGTCTTGGCAAGAAATGGCCTAGGTGCTGGGTTGGCCCGGGTGCTGGGGGTTTACGTTAGTGTATTAGATTACTATATTATTTTAGGTAGAGGTACTGCTAGTAGGGTATGTAGCTGTACTTTAAGGTAATCTAACACTACCTATATATTAGTAGGAATAAGCCCTAATACCTTAAAGGCCTTTTAGTAGTTAACCTTTATAAATATATTAAGGAACACGTCCCTAAAGGCTAGTAGGAAGCCTTCCTTATTAATATAGAAGATATATTAGTGTGCTAAGTCTTAAACATGTTAGGAGTACTTACACTTTAATAGTAAGAAATAGACTATGTTAAGTAGCTAGAGGATATATAATAAGTAAGGTAGTATAACGTACCCCACGGGCGAGTCGGACACACGGGCGAGTCGGACACTTTTGCCAAGACCCTACTAAAACACCCTTACTACACCAATGCCTCTCCATGAACGCCAGTTAGACGCGTTAAAAGAAGCTTAGATACAGCTTGCGCTTCAAGCTCTTAAACAAGACGCGACTCTCTCTCTACAGCGCGCTGCAGCTATCTATAGAGCTCCCCTACAGACACTAAGCGACCGACGCGCTAGACAACCTTCACGAGTTAATTCTATGCCCAAATTACAGAGCCTAACTAATACTAAGGAGCAGGTAATTGTTAATTATATACTTAAGCTAGACGCGCGAGGATTCTCCCCTTGGCTAGCAGCTGTGGCTGATATGGCCAATTCTTTGCGCGCTGAGCGCAGTCTAGGCTATGTTGGCCTAAACTAGCCCAGTACGTTTGTTAAGCGCCAACCAGAGCTTAAAGTGAAGTTTAATCGCAAGTATGACTACAAGAGAGCCCTCTGCAAGGATCCTGAGATAATCTAGGGCTAGTTTAGCCTAGTAGCTAATATCAAAGCTAAGTATGGCATCTAGGATAACAACACGTACAACTTTAATAAGACAGGCTTCATGATAGGCTAGATATCTACTAGAGCAGTTATTACAGCTTTAGAGAGACAAGGACAGCTAAAGCAGGTCTAGCCAGGCAATTAGGAGTAGACAATAGTTATTAAGGGCATTAATGCTAAAGGGTAGGCTATTCTACCCTTTATTATCTTCTAGGGCTATAACCACCTCTTAAACTAGTACAAAGAGGATAATCTACCCTATAATTAGGTTATTAGGGTCTCTAAGAATAGCTAGACTACTAACAAACTTAGTCTTAACTAGTTAAAGCACTTTAACGTGCATATAAAGGAGCGTACTGTTAGCAGCTACTGTCTACTAGTTATTAATAGTTATAAGAGCTACAACTTACTAGATTTCTAGGAATACTGCAAGGATAACAAGATTATTACTGTATATATGCCTCTGCACTTATCACATCTCCTGCAGCCACTTAATGTAGGCTGTTTTACCCCTCTAAAGAAGGTGTATAGGTGCTAAGCTAAAGACCTTATATATAACTAGATTAACTATATTATAAAGCTTAAGTTCCTGCTATGCTTTAAAGTAGCCTATAATACTGTATTTACCTTAAGCAATATCTAAGGAGGGTTCTAAGGCGCTAGACTAGTCCCCTTTAACCTAGAATAGGTTATAATAGGGCTTAATGTAAAGCTACGCACTCTATTACTATAACTCTCTAATAATAATAAGCCCTAGTAGTTGCAAACCCCTAGCAATACCCTAGAAGTTTAGTTGTAATTAACTCTGATTTAAGAGAAGTATAAGAAGCAGCAGGGTAGCTCACCTAATTCTGTGCTGAGCGCGCTTGAGCACTACGCAAAGGGGGGAGCGATTCTATTGCACAAGCTAGTTTTGGCGCAACAGGAGAACGCTGAGCTTCACGCAGCTCTAGCAGCTGCCACAGAACGTAAATCGCGCAAAAGAAAGCGAATCTAGAAGGAAGGGACCCTTACAGTTAAGGAAGGGCAGTAGATAGCAGCTCTAAAGGAGTTTGGGGCATGTGGTGATGGAAAGAAGTTAAAGAAGCGGGTGCGCGCTGAAGTGGGTGAGCCCTCCTAACGAGGCTGGCGGAATGGGTATACTCCAACGTCCTTCGTGGGTACCCCCCAAAACCTTATCAATAATACATGGATTCTAGCAAACTAGGGCTGAAAGGAAAGAGAAAAACCACCTCTACATTTTTGTAGTAGAGGGTTTTGTTATAACTATTAAACTGCACAAGCTAGAGGCTAGAAAATGTTAAAAAAGGGGGGGTACCTAGCGAGCATACCTATTAATAGGTATACTTTGCTAGGTAGTGTTAATAACTTAGCTAATACTAGGCAGAATAAGCTAATTCTTTTTTTATTAGAAGGCGCAATACTAGGCGCTTCTATCAAATAATAGATTATGTAAGCGTATCTCTGCTAGTTAAGAAGCTATAAGCCAGAACGTAAAAAAGCATACCCTACCCATCCGCCAGCCTACTCCTAACAACGCTGTGGATAGTGCAATTAGACTAGGCACAACGCGCGAATGTGCAAGAATGATACAGAAGTAGTCTCTAAATAATATTCTAAGCTGTACTGCACCTTGCAGCGCCAGAGTGTGGTGTTTTGGGCCATAATAGGGTGAGGTTTAGTAGGGTCTTGGCAAAAGTGTCCGACTCGCCCGTGTGTCCGACTCGCCCGTGGGGTACGTTATAGAGAGTAAGGATTTAGTTCTCTAGGCAATAGTCCTTAAACTCCTAGTTAAGATAGCTCTTATAGCTATGTAAGATAAGTAACCTATATACTCCTACCCAACACGTCTTTATATATATATTAAAGTGCTTTAACTACTTAAGGCTAAGTATATTATTTATCTAACTATTCTTAGAGACTAAGAGCTTCTAATTATAGGGTATATCTGTCTCCTTGTACTAGGTAGAGATGTAGACACGTCCTTTGTAGATAATAAAAGGTGGGGTTGTATACCTAGCAGCACAGATGCTCTAGATAATAGTAACCTACTCGCAATTGCCTGGCTGAACAAGCTCTAGCTAAGCACGTCTCTCTAAGCCTGTTACAACCTTTAAAGACAAAGCAACGCCTATCTAGAACCTAGTTTTATTAAAGTTGTGTATATTATTATTACAAACACTATACTTAACTTAAGTATCCTCTACTAGCTTAAACTATATACTAATTATCTTAGGATCTTCCTATAGTATCTTCTGTCTATCCTTAGCTTAATTAAAGGCTATTTTAAGCTTGTCTAAACATATTATAAGCCTACTAGCCTATAGTTTACTAACAGGCTCTTCACTACGCACACTAAGTATCTTATAAGCTATATCTGCCACCTTATATAGTTAGGGCGCAAATCCTTGCAAATTAAGGTTAAGTATATACTAGACAATTATTTGCTCTTCTAGTATATTAAGTTTCTAGCAATTAGCGCATACATCTAGTAAAAACGTAATATTGCAAAGGTGATTAGAGACCTGCTAATAAAGTATGTTTAACACTCTAGCAGCACTATAGATACTGCGAAATTAGCTAGCATAGAAGGCCTAGATAGTAAGGATAACTCTACCTTCTCTAGTAGTATTCTGAAGTTATTATTATTAAGGCATGTTATGTTAGGGTAAAAGGTGGTTGTGCTAAGAAAAAGTGGCTAGTTTGGTGATATGGCCGGCTCAGTGATAATCTACGTTATAACTTATTGCTTTAACATAAAGGGAGACTGTAGCTTGCTCTCTAAGCCTATAATACTAGACGGTTTCAGAGCTATTAGGCTGCTGCTGCGTTTAAAGTTAGCTAGCGCAGACTCTCTAAACACGCTAACAATACTCTATTTTAACTCAATATACGCGCAAACTGATAGAAGCTTACTACAACTAAAGAGTAGACAATTGTCTAATATGTCCTTAATCTTAATTTACAAGGATTTGCGCCTTAGCTGTGTAAGGTAGTAGATATAGCTAATAAACTGTTAGGTGTGTGTAGTAGGGAGCCTATTAGTAAACTCTAGGCTATAAGATTTATAACATGTTTAGATTAGCTTAAGATAGCATTTAACTAAGCAAAGGATAGATAGAGGATACTACAGGAAGATCCTAAGGTAATTAACACGTAGTTTATGCTAGTAGAGGGTACTAAGGCTAAGTATAGCATCTACAACAATAACGTGTACAACTTTAATAAGACTAGGTTCTAGATAGGCGTGATAGGGTTAATGAAGGTTGTCACAGGCGCTAAGAGACGCGCTTAACCTAAGCTTGTTCAGCCAGGCGATTGGGAGTGGGTTACAGTTATACAGAGCATCTGCGCTGCTAGATATGCGACCCTGCCTTTCATCATCTACAAAGGACGCATCCACATCTCTGCCTAGTACGAGGAGACAGATATACCACACAATTAGAAGCTCTCTGTCTCTAAGAACAGCTGGACAAACAACGCGCTTGGCCTTGAGTGGTTGAAGCATTTTGACGCGCATACAAGAGCGCGTTAGGTAGGGAGATACAGGCTACTTATCTTGGACGGCCATAAGAGCCACCTTAACTAGGATTTTAAGGACTATTTATAGTAGTCTGGCCAAAGGCCAATAAAGGATATCTACTTCCTAACAACTTTTGCTAAAAAGCATGCACAAGTTAACTAGACGTCTAGTTAACTGCGTAGATAATATATATCTAGCTTAAGCCAAGCCAGCTAAGCTAATGTAACCGGCTAGCTCTAGCTCTTCTTTAGCTTTAGAGTCTAGACCGTTACATCACCTCCCTTCTCTCCCGCTCGTCGGAAGAGGCATATAGGTAGATAATACAGCCTACTATAAAAGAATATCTTTTTCTTTTTAATAGCCAAGGTTCCTAAGGGGAATTGAACCTTCGACCTTTAGGTTGTCTAGTTAAATGTAGTAGTCTGGCCAAAGGCCAATAAAGGATATCTACTTCCTAACAACTTTTTGCTAAAAAGCATGCACAAGTTAACTAGACGTCTAGTTAACTGCGTAGATAATATATATCCAGCTTAAGCCAAGCCGGCTAAGCTAATGTAACCGGCTAGCTCTAGCTCTTCTTTAGCTTTAGAGTCTAGACCGTTACACTATTGCCTGGATAACAAGATCCTTACTCTCTATATGCCAGCTCACTCGTCACACATCCTCTAGCTGCTTAACGTGGTCTGTTTCTTGCTGTTAAAGCGCAAGTACTCCTAACGCGTCTAGGACTTGGCACGCTAACGCGTCTTCTACATTAACAAGGAAGGCTTCCTTCTAGCCTTTAGAGACGCGTTTCTTAACATGTTTATAAAGGCTAACTATTAGAAGGCCTTTAAGGCATAAGGGCTAGTCCCTACTAATGCGCAGGTAGTGTTAGATTGCCTTAAGGTGCAACACTGTACCCTACTAGCACCCCCTCTACTAGAGACACTGTGGCAGTTAAGGACTCTAAGCAATACACATAAGTTTAGGTCTTAGTTAAAGCTTATACATAACTCCTTTACTTAGTTACTAGTTACAGCCTAGGCTAGCTTCTCTTAGCTTATTAAAGGTAGTGAATTAATGCTGTACTAAAACGCGCTGTAAGCTGCTTGCATTACTAAGCTTGAAGAGCAATTAGCAGTCATGACTAGGAGAAAGTCGCGCAAGCAAAAGCAAATTTAGCATGGCGGCACACTTGAGTATGGCCCAGCAGCATCACAGGTAGCTGCTATGGTGTCTGTAGTAGCTTAGCCATTAAAGAAGACTTGTGGTGCAGGTACTTAAGAAATAACCTAGTTAGCCTAACAGCGCTGTAGAAACTGTAAAGGCATAGGGCACAACACTTAAACGTGTTAGAAAGATATAGAAGAAGATTCTAAATCTAATAAAAGCACATAGTATGCTAGATTACTATTTAATAGCAAGTAATTCAAGTTGCTGTAATATAAGTTAGGCGCGCTAAGAGATTTTGACTGGTTTAGTGATATAACCAGCTCAGTGATAGAGTACGTTAGTATTAAATATTTTAAAATTGTAAAATTTCACGAACAGATAGAGCGAAATTGTAGTTTAAAATAAGCAAAAAATTATTATTATAGGCCTACTACAACGCAAGTTAAAGAGCGTTGAAGGTTTGTTTGTTAAAGGTTTGTGTTTTGAAGTTGCGACAGCACATCATAGCAGCTGCAGCTGCGCCAGCACACAATGTATCAGCTGCAGCTGCAACAGCACACGACGTAGCAGCTGCAACAGCACACAACAAAGCACCTGCTAACAAGCACACATTGCCAAACAGGCAGGCCTAGGCGTAGAATTCTTAGTTTACCTACTATTCTTAAATAATATTCTTATATTTTCTAATATTTAGGCTACTAGAGCCCTAGCAAAGAATCTTAACTTAGAGTTTTAGTAAGGAATATTAAGCTTAAAACCTTCTATACTTAATAACTATTTTATTAATAGGCCTATAATATTGTTTAATA
Organism: Didymella exigua CBS 183.55; assembly: GCF_010094145.1. NCBI lineage: Eukaryota > Fungi > Ascomycota > Dothideomycetes > Pleosporales > Didymellaceae > Didymella > Didymella exigua. Next base: position 832,071 of record NW_022984789.1, read on the forward strand.
GCTTATATTATAGAGGAGACTTAGTAGTATATTAATATAATAAAAGTATAACGTAGTTCACAAGCGAGCGGTCCAACCCAAGCGAGCGGTCCATCCCAACCATGATAGCCTAATAACTACTTTGCATTACAATGCCATCCCAACACAACGTGCAATTAACCTATGCTAAAGGGACCTTACAGCTTGCTATCTAAGCTACAATTAAAGATTGTAATAAGAGCAAAAGACGCGCTATTGCAGCCTTCAGCGTACCTCAAACTACTGTCCGCTAACAACGCTAAGGAGCCCTCTCTCAACGTGATCGCGAGCCTAATTTAAAGAAGCTGAGCAAACTAGAGGAGGAGGCCCTTGTACAACGTATACTTGAGCTTAACACAAGAGGAATACCTGCTACAAAGGCTATGGTGCGAGATATGGCCAATGATCTGCTTGCTGAGCGCGGTGGAGAGCCTGTTGGCAAGCACTGGGTAGACAACTTCAAGACGCGTACGCCTGAGATCAAGCTTCGAAGGAGCCGTCCATATAATCGCCAGCGAGCCCTTAACGAAGATGCACGCGTTATAACGCCCTAGTTTGAGCTAGTTGCCAACACAAAGGCCAAGTACAGCATCACAGACAAAGACATGTACAACTTTGACGAGATAGGCTTCATGATTAGGGTTATCCATAGCTAGATAGTCTTTACAGGCTCTAAGAAGCGTAGCACAAAGAGCCTGCAGCTAGAGAACCGTGGTTAGGTCACTAATATACAAGGAGTCAACGCCAAAGGATAGGCTATCCCACCCTTCCTTATCTTCCCTAGCAAGGTCCTTATTACCTTATGGTTTCACAATCTACCTCAGGATTAGGTAATTAAGGTTAGTCCTAATGGCTAGACGTCAAATAAGCTTGGTATTGCCTAGCTAAAGCACTTCAATACCCATACAAAAGACTAGAAGGTGGGTGCACACAGGCTGCTGATTGTGGACGGCCATAAGAGCCACAGCTCACATGAATTCCACAAACACTGTGAGGAAGAGAAGATTATTGTTCTCTGTATGCCTGCTCACTCGTCGCACCTGCTGCAGCCACTTGATGTAGGTTGCTTTTCGCCTTTAAAGCGGGCATATAGTGATGAGATCAGTGGCTTGGCACGGTACAGCTCCAAGCAGATCAAGAAGGAGGCTTTCCTACCAGCCTTTAAAGCAGCTTTTGAGAGGTTAATCACGAAGGAGAACATCTATGCAGGCTTTAGGGGCGCTGGACTAGTTCCACACAACCCAGAGGCGGTGATATTAAAGCTTGATGTGGTCCTTCGTACGCTAACTCCACCAAAGCCAGAGGACACCCCATGGGAATCAAAAACTCTAAGCAACCTCCGTAAGATAGAGGCTCAGTCAACGCTGGTTCGTGAGCGTGTACAACTGCACAGAGATTCCCTAGTTTCTCCTCTGCTTAGAGCAGTTAAGCAGCTGAACAAGGGCATTGCACGGATAGGGCATGATAGCGTGTTAATGCGACAGGAAATAGCAGGGCTTCGCAAGGCAGTAGAGATAGCAACAGAGGTTAGAGGTCAAAAGAGGAAGTATATTCAGGCAGTAGAGAGTCTCACGGTAGGTGAGGTAGCTGATTTAATAGCTAAAAGGGAGGGTAGTAGGCAGCAGGGGGGCAGAGAGCCTGCAAAGAAGGTGCGCACACAGAGGCGTTGCGGACGTTGTGGAGAGACTAGCCACAACGCTCGCACCTGTGTAGTTGAAATTGTTAATGCATCTAATAGCGATGAGTCTAAATAGTATCTCTATCACCTGCAAATTGCAGTAAGTGGTGGTGGTGTTGCAGCATATGCATTGCAATCATCTTAACTCTGTTAGGTGGACCACTCGCTTGGGTTGGACCGCTCGCTTGTGAACTACGTTAGTTTATTTAACGTAGATTATCACCAAGCCGGCCATATCACCGAACTGGCCATTTTCTCTTAGCACGACTAACACAAGTTACTGCAACTACAACTACTTGCTATTAAACAGTGACCTAGCATACTGTGTGCTTAAATTAGATTTAGAAGATGTTTCTGCACCCTCCTAGCACGTTCGTGCGTTGTGTCCAGTCTTGCTGCAGTTCCTACAGCGCTGAACAATTGACTAAGCTCCTAGTTGACCACCTCCACCCCAAGTCTTCTTAGATGGCTGAGCTGCTACACACGCCTCAGCAGCTACCCGCGATGCTGCTGGTGTAAGGAGCTGGCCTCTGCGGGCTATTTGCAAGTATGAATCAAATGGATTTGTTGAGGAGTGGCTGCAGGCGGAGGTCTGCAGACTTTTATGTCCTCCGTGCGGAGGTTACACAATTAGTCAAGATTAGGACCTCCTGACTGGGGGTACAGCTGGGCAGGCGCCTCCTCTCGGAGGTTGGCCGAGGCCGGCGAGCGCCGAGGCGCTACCATCGGGCCTAGCCCGTTACAGCTGGGCCATACTCAAGTGTGCCACCATGCTGAATCTGCTTTCTCTTACGCAATTTTCTCTTAGTTATTACTGCTAATTGCTCTTTAAGCTCTTGCACGCGGGCCTTAATAAGGATGTTTTTGTGCAGCATCTCTTTAGCCCCTTTTACAAGCTTTAAGAACCCCTCTTGCGCTACACTTATTAATTGTTAGAAGGAGTTACTTACAAGCTTAGATTAAGACCTAAACTTGTGTGTATTGCTTAGCGTCTTAGATTGCTACAGTGTTTTAGGTAGAGGTACTACTAGTAGGGTATGCAGCTGCACTTTAAGGTAATCTAACACTACCTATATATTAGTAGGAATAAGCCCTAATACCTTAAAGGCCTTTTAGTAGTTAATATTTATAAACACATTAAGGAACACGTCCCTAAAGGCTAGTAGGAAGCCTTCCTTATTAATATAGAAGACGCATTAGTGTGCTAAGTCTTAAACGTGTTAGGAGTACTTGCGCTTTAACAGCAAGAAACAGACTATGTTAAGTAGCTAGAGGATATGTAATAAGTAAGGTAGTATATAGAGAGTAAGGATTTAGTTCTCTAGGTAATAGTCCTTAAACTCCTAGTTAAGATAGCTCTTATAGCTGTCTAAGATAAGTAACCTGTACACTCCTACCTAACGCGTCTTTATATGCGTGTTAAAGTGCTTTAACTACTTAAGGCTAAGTGTGTTATTTATCTAACTGTTCTTAGAGACTAAGAGCTTCTAATTATAGGGTATATCTGTCTCCTTATACTAGGCAGAGATGTGGACGCGTCCTTTGTAGATGATGAAAGGTGGGGTTGCATACCTAGCGGCGCAGATGCTCTGGATAACAGCAACCCACTCGCGATCACCTGGCTGAACAAGCTCTGGCTGAGCACCTCTCTCTAAGCCTGTTACAACCTTTAAAGACAAAGCAACACCTATCTAGAACCTAGTTTTATTAAAGTTATGCACGTTGTTATTGCAAACACTATACTTAACTTAAGTATCCTCTACTAGCTTAAACTACGCGCTAATTATCTTAGGATCTTCCTATAGTATCCTCTACTAGCTTAAACTACGCGCTAATTATCTTAGGATCTTCCTATAGTATCCTCTGTCTATCCTTAGCTTAATTAAAGGCTATTTTAAGCTTGTCTGAACGCGTCACAAGCCTGCTAGCCTATAGTTTGCTAACAGGCTCTTCACTACGCACACTAAGTATCTTATCAGCCATATCTGCCACCTCACATAGCTAGGGCGCAAATCCTCACGAATTAAGGTTAAGTATATACTAGATAATTGTCTGCTCCTCTAGTATAGTAAGTTTCTAGCAATTAGCGCGTATGTCTAGTTAAAACATAATATTACAAAGGCAATTAGAGACCTGCTAATAAGGTACATTCAACGCTCTAGCAGCGCTGCAGATACTGCGAAATTAGCTAGCATAGAAGGCCTAGATAGTAAGGATAACTCTGCCTTCTCTAGTAGTATTCTGAAGTTGTTGTTGTTAAGGCATATTATGTTAGGGTAAAAGGTGGTCATGCTAAGAGAAAGTGGCTAGTTCGGTGATATGGCCGGCTCGGTGATAATCTACGTTAGTAGAGCTACTATTATAGCAGGATTAGGAGTTGTTATAGCTATTATAGCTGTTATGACTGGTAGAGCTGTTAGCTTAAAATTAGCTAGACATTAAATACACAATTAATAACTATAATAGGCCTACAAGTCCTACTGTTACCCACAGTCTAATGCCACATTTTCCTGATTTCGACAATGGAAAAACTTTTCCTGATGTAGTTAACTACCTCTGCCCTAAGTCTTCTTAGACGGCTGAGCTGTTATAGACGCCTTAGCAGCTACCTGCAATGCTGCTAGGCTATACTTAAGTGTGCTTCTATGCTAAATCTGCTTTCTCTTACAGAATTTTCTCTTAGTTATTACTACTAATTGCTCTTTAAGCTCTTGCACGTGGGCTTTAATAAGGATGTTTTTGTGCAGTATCTCTTTAGCCCCTTTTACAAGTATTTAGAACCCTTCTTATACTATACTTAGTAATTATTAGAAGGAGGTACTTACAAGCTTAGATTAAGACCTAAACTTTTGTGTATTACTTAGCATCTTAGATTACTATAGGGGAACACCATTCTATTGAAATCTAAGAAACTAGTTGAAAAATACTAAGAACAATACTATTAGAATCAGCGAGTCGAGCCGCACCCAACGACACCGCGATGGCAGCGATGCAGGGAGTGCAGCGCGAAGGAGATGGGGGCGGCCAGCCAGACGCGGTACCAGCGCGCCTGGCCAGCAACAGACCCAACAAAGGAAGGGAGGAAGGGGACCACCCTAACCAGAGAAAGGAGATGCAGGGAAGGACAGTGAAGGAGATCTTAAGAGTACTAACAGAACAACAGAGGAAGGGAGCAGAAGGACTCAACACAGTCACCACTGTCCAGGGCGCGACGCAGGTCGCCCGCGACCTCCTGGCAGCTCTCAGCCAGGTAGAAAAAATTTTCACCACTGGGCTGAGAACCCCACCACCAACGACGACGGCGCAGGGCGGGCTAGGAGCACTACAAGCAGTGCTCCAGAAGCTCAATGCCATGGAAAAGAAGATGGAGGGCACCCGGGTCAGGATACAGGAGAAGGAGGGACAAGGAGGGCCGCGCACCTGGAGCCAGGTGGCGGCCAAGGGAATCAGCCAACCCGCAAGGGTTGAGCTGAGATTGGAAGAGACGGAGGGAACTAAGGGAGAGACTACCCAAGCGCAGCTAGAGCGCATCCGGGTCGTGATACCTGACGCGCGCGCGATCATAACCCATCCAAGGTCCGTGCACAAGGTGTCGGTG